>NC_056747.1:201303023-201468023 GCF_019279795.1 Protopterus annectens
TGTACATGAGGCAATTGCTACATTGTCCCAAAATGTTCAGATTCATCAGGTGGACAGGGGAAAATACTGGGAGCTGACTCTTCGACTTGCAATGAGTTTTGAACAAGTGCTGAGCACAAGGAAACAGTTTTGAGTGCTAAAACTAGAAAACTGACTAGTTCTAAGGCAAAATTAGAAGAGCAGACTTTCTGGCACCTAGAATAGTTTAACCCTTGTTAAACGGCGATGCGCAAGACCGAGCAAACACGAGTTTTTAAACAGAAAGATGACAAGGATAGAAATAGTCCAAAATGGCCAATAAAACTCCATATTCTGAGCTGAAACCACTCCTCCAGCAACAGATAGGCTGTTCAAAGCTCACCACTCTCACCGATGAACAGAGATTCCTTCTATCTTAATCTTTCCTATATCTGTGTTCCAGGTACTGTAGCCCATCCACCAAAAGAATAGTCCCTGGCCACCTCTCTACTTCTTGAAGGTTAACATGAACTCCTAGTGCAGTGTAAGGTAGCACATTCTTGTTTGGTGCAGAAGGCTGTGGGTTCTATTCCCACTCTAGAAAAACGAACACCCCCCCCCCCCGAATGGTCGCTCAGGTGGATGTAAAAGATACCAAAGGACCTATTGAAAAGAATATTGTAAGTTCTCTGATGTGGCTAAATTTCCCCTAGTAGTATCAATACCATTTTGGGTTTCCCCTGAGAAGATGCTGCTAGCCTAGTGGGACTAACTTGGTCAACAAAAAGAATAAATAAACATAACTCTTTTCTTGCTCATCTTCATGCTCATCTTTTTCATTTCTACAACTTATTCCTTCCTGCTTTCTTGGACATTACACACTGCCACTTCTATTCTTCTGTTATAATTCCTGTGCTTCTTAAAACAATATAATTACATACACACACATACATATAGTTATACTGTTTTTGATTACAATGAATATGGAGTAGTTGAGCAAACAGTGGTTGTCGTACTCTAGTTGGTCATCTTGAGAGAGCAGCAAATGGGGTAAAATGACTGTGATGATTTCATAAAAGCTGAGTCACCATGAATGGCAGGAAGCTTGTGTACACATGAGTACACAGACACACACACACACATATGCATGGATGTACACAAATACGTACATAAGCAGACACAACACACACAAACATATTGTGTTAATGTAAAATGAAATATAAGTGCGGTGTGTGCATGTTGCTGCTACAGTATTAGAGTACTTGTGTGTGTGTGTGTGTGTGTGTGTGTGTGTGTGTGTGTGTGTGTGTGTGTGTGTGTGTGTGTAAGTTTCCATTAAGGGTGCAATGCAAGCATACATTTGTAAGCACTTCTTACTGCTGGAATCAAATAGAAGTTGAAAGGAAGTGATATATATGCGCATAAGGTACATGTGCACTGTATGTGAATATTCTGCAGCTATGTATTTCAGCAACATTAAGTAATATGTGTTCAGATGAATTTCAGACTCTATTTACTTTGCCTCACTGTATGCTATTTTCCCCTAGAGCAAAGACACAGTGTCCTTCATCTGTTTTTATTTACTATATAATAAATAAAATAGATATTATATCAAGTGATATTCCTTGGTAAGTCCAGTACCACTGAGGCTACTAGGTAAAACAAGGCCTATAATACACACTAAGCAATTATTTATAACTTGAATGCTGCAATGTAAGGCTACCAGGTAAAAATGCAGTAGAAAAGTAAATTATCTCATGGGATAAATGGGGCATTAATACAACAATAGAAAAACAACAGTTTTAGAAGTCAAAATGGCTAGCTGAGTCTCATACATTAACAGCAACAGGAGTAACAGGTATTAAACTTATTATTTAAGCATGGCAGCTGATTATCACACTGGCAAACCTAAGCAGCTTCTATGCGACACCATAAATATGAATATAAGATTATTTAGCAGTTGATTTATTGACACTCCATGTGTTGACATCTGCAATGATGACAATCTACTTCTGATAAAGGGAAAAAAATGGAAAAATACTTGATTTTTTGAGGGGTAAGGCCCCACAAACTCTTGTTTCACCCCTTTATTATTCTAACTCTGCAGTTCTTGCAGGTTGGGAAAAATAAAATTCCCAAATGAAGCTGCTTTGTCTGACAAAACTCTTTATCGTTATGCACCTCATAATAATTTTTAATATGTTCAAAATATCATTTTAAAGAACATTACAAATACTGAACTTCAAATACTGAACTTCTTTGTTTATGAAAACGGAAACCCAGTTACTGTAAGACATATTCATCCCAGTCATGGAGCTAAACTTTCAACATTTTAAGAGATACCATCTGTAGGATAAAACAATAATAATCTGCTGTGATTGTTGAGGAAAGGAAATTGCCCAATGGGTAGCTCCCAACAAAAAGTAGAAATGTATTGCTTGGTTAAGCTTCTAACAGAGGATAAAACAGGTAATGCCTTTAACAGTAGACTAATATCAAAGACTTATAAGGTCTTTAGTGCACAACAATAAAGGGGTCAATGAAGGACTAAGGATCAGTTGTGGTGGAGATACAAGAAGGCAGTCTACAAAAAAGGCAGCAGAAAGAAGAGTTCCAACCAAAGCTAGAAAATGTTTTATTTTCTTTAGTTGGTTATCACGTGCATTGCATATTAGTTGTTCTTCAGCTTGTACAAAAATTGTTTTAATAGAAGTTCTTCGAGTAAATATAATCTGTTGTTTGGAAGACTGTCTCAAGGCATTTAAAAACAAAACAACATGAATTCAAAGAAACAGATTGTTTTTTAAGCTGTCTTTTCAGATTCTGGTTCTACAATCTTAACAACTTTTAAGCATCTGCCAGTTTTGCTGACCATATCGCTGAATCAGGGATGTCAAGAAAAAAAAGAAAAAAAAAAGAAAACTTTGCTAACATATGCAACTGGCTTCCCCCCAGAATAAGAAATAATGCAAAGAATTGTAGGATCTTTTTTAGGTTATACAATCTAAGATTTCTTCCAGTAGAATCTAGCAGGCAAACAAGGAAACAGTCTTAAATATAGGGGTAGTGGTCCCTTACACATTTAGATTTGCAGACCCTTTAAAGACACATTCTGTTCCCCTAATTTCTTCTATAGGCAGTTTGACATGATTTTAATATAATGGCTCTCATTTATGCCATTTTAGACTACAATTAATATTTTAAGGAGTCATTTTTTAACAAAAAAAAACATCTTTATTAAATTAGCACATATGACATAGGCAGTTGCACACTTATATAAATGGAAAACAAAGACACCACTTTAATTGCAAACATTATATATCACAGACACCATAGAAACAATTGCAGTTGCAAACATTATACACCACTTATAATCTAACCAAACATACAGCTCATTCAAATCCTGCCTTCTTTTAAACCTCATTCCTTCTCTGCATACACTGTTCCCCACAATTCCCATGTTCCCATGTAGTTTGCTCCTTCCCTTTTCTAAAGATCCTGGTTCCATTTGTTTTATGTCTGTTACTATATTCATTACTTCTAGTACAGTTAGTTTACACTTTCATTTCCATTTTCTAGTAACTGATTTTTTGGCAGCCACCATAATTAAACTCAGCAAGGCTTTACTGTGCCTAGGCAATTCTGGTTTTGTATCATTGGTCAAAAAAATCATGTCCCCAGTCAATCCAATCTGCTCATGCAGTATATCCCAGACAGTATCCGCAGGGAATCTCTAAAGTCTGCCAACATATTACACTCCCAAAAAATATGTTCCCAACCAGCATTTTCATCCCTGTCACCTCCAGCATTTGCTATCCACCTGAGGGAAAATTCTTTGGAGGCTACTTGAGGTATAAAAATACTTATGTAAAAACTTCCAGGCAAAGATCCTAAATCTTCTAGACTTTGTTGCATGTTTGGGAGATACACATATATCCCCCCATTGTCTGTTTGTGAATTGCTTATCCAGTCTCTCTTCCCAATCATTTCTGAGTCCTCTGACTGATTCTTATAGTTATCATGCAATATTTTGTATGCTCCAATTATTCCTTTTTTAACGGCAGCTTCTGTTCTAGATTCTATTAAAAACTCTACCAGTGCTGGTCTTTCATTTAAGAACCCCCTATTTCTTACTCTTTGCCCATACTAATGTTTTAAGGAGTCTTGAAACTTTACCAATGCATGCTTTAATTTTGGCATTAGAAACTAATAAAAAGAAGTACTACACTTTATCTTAGCAAAAAAAAAAAAAAAAACACACACACATACACACACCCCCACACACAAACCTCCTCAGCATTCAAACATTGTACCACAAAAATAGATTTTAAGCCATTTTAAGGAGTTATGAAGACAACTGGTTAGATTTTAACTCTGTTACTATGCTGCATTGCAAACAGTACTGGTTTGCTTGCACATTCCTGTGAGTTTTCACATATTGTGCTGAAGTGCAAGTACCATGGAAGTAACTCAGTGTCCAGTTAGGTTTTAGGTCCATAGCTGGTCTTTGGTACTCACTATATTTTTTTTACTCCTGCTTACAATTTTCATTTGCATGTGGATGTGTTGGACTGACAGAAGGCTAGGTTATTCTTCAGCTTTTCTCACTTTACTTTGGTGGTGTTAGCCTTCTTGTAAAGCATATCTTCTGCAGACTCTGGCCAGTACCTTACTCATTCTAAGTCACACATACTAAATGTAAAAGTCTGCAGGAAAAAAAAAAATGCTCTCCTCTAAAGCACAAATAAACTAATGCCTGGAGCTCAACATAGAACGTAAGCTGCCCTAAAAGCATAAAAGTATAGGTATTCTGTCAAGCTATGACTCCACATGTGAGCTGTGATCCTTGTTCATAAGTTCATAGATTAGTACTAAGCTAACTGCCATTGCGAGCCATTTTAAGCCTAGCCAATTATCCCTTGTGAGACTCAAACCCTTGTACCTTTTCCTACTAGAAGTACCAGGGGAAAACCTGATTTGTCTGAAAATGCTTTTCCTGTATCAATTCCCACAATCTGGCATTCATTGCTTACAGAAATCCAAAGGTGTCTATTTAATTATTTAAAACAAAACTGGTAAGGCACTTAACTTTCATTTATTTACTCACTGATTTATTCATTCATTCATAATTTGAAACCAGATTTAGCCTATTGAGAAGCCTCTGCCAACAAGCAATTACAATGAATGTAATGCATAGAAACATTCGTTGATGGGAGGCCAGTCCATCTCAGGACATGTAAGCACACACACTCACCCGCCCACTCGCCCACAAACACACACAAACACAAATGCCCACTTTAGCTTGCTATTTGCTATAGTGAGGAGGCTTGTAGAGCTGAACGAAGCAATATCAGGCCACCCAAGATGGACATGTCATAGCTGAGAGAGCTGAAGAAATACATTCCACTTGAGAAGACAGTGGCAATTTACTCCAGTACAGTTTACAAATAAAACCCTGGGGACAAAAGCAATCAGATACACTGTTGAAATGACATGGGAAAATGAGGCTCTAAGGCTTGGCGATGCCCAGCATATTATTGGGGAAGAGCACAGGATAAGTACAAATAATGCTAAAGCTTATGACATGGATGGATTAAAGCAAAGGGGATGTTCATATGCTGAAGTGCCGAGTGACAAAAGGAATGCCTCATGCTGTAAAGAATTACGCACTTTGGTGCCTGAAAGGTAAGAACTATGACCCAAGGTAAACTTAATGCCGTTAAATATAAGGAAATAACATCAAAAATGTATTATGGTCATAATAGCTGATTTGAATACTAATGTAACTTCTTAACCATTACCCTAATATTAATTAGTGCAATTTTATAATTAATTATTGATATTTCTTCAAGAATAACCTCTAAATATTTATCTCTATATTACCTCAATAACCATTGCTATTAATTCTCAATATACCATCCATATTCTGATCAATTACTAATGTGTTTTATTTACTATGGTTAAATGTTAATTGTGAAATCAATTAAAAATACTTTAATGAGGCTTTCATATGGGCTTTTTAGGAATTAATGTTGCTAACTTTTAGTAATATGTCACTGTTTAGTTTGATATCATTTACAAAAGGCTCGATAGCCATAGCAAAAGTAGACAAAGTACATGTGTGTTTTGCTACCTTATTTATTCCTCTTGATTAAGAAATAAAGATCAAAGTTTAACATATAAAAATTAGTTCTGATAAAGTTACTTAAAAATAATAAAGTTAATAGCAAATCCATAGCCCTTAAATACCTTGGTTAAGTGAATCCAAGTAAAATAATCAAAGGCTTTATCTTAATCTAAATCAGTAATAGCTTTATTTTTATTATTCAAGTAGTCTATTGATATAATTATTCTTTTGGTATTATCTGACATTTGTCTATATTATATAAAGACAATTTGGTCTTCTTCTATTAAAGTTTTTAATTCCTTTGCAATAATTCACTTAAGTTTATAATCAGCATTTAATAATTGTACGGGTATGTAAGAAGAGCACAAATTAAGATCTTTGTCCTGTTTTAATGATTACATATTTCTATGTTGGGCATATATCAAATTTGAGTTTGACTTCTGCAAAGACACTTTTTTTGTATAAAATTATATTTTGGGAAAGTAATTTGTTTAATTTTGGTATTATGCCACCATTAGCCAGGGCTTAATTGTTGTTTAGTTTTTCTTTGTTCATTAATTTCAAATTAGTTTCTCTATTCTTTTAGTAATTACTTTTTTAGGTTTCTGTTTAAAAAATATCTGTTTCTATTTATTCATGTATGCTACAATTTTATTTGTTCACTTTCTCATAGTATTTTTTAAACATTTCAATAATATCTTCAATATCAGTTTATTTTTGTTATTCCCTGGAATAGGTATACAATTAATGTGATTTGTACTTGATACCATTTTAGAGCATCTAATTTATATAGCCCCTTTGGAGTTGCAGAATATGAATATAACCTAACTTTCTCCAGACTTACAGAAATATTATGTGATATGATTTCTTGATATTCATAATTCAACTTCTTTTCTGGTATTATATCTTTTCTTCTTCTGCATTTTTAATTTAACCTTATCAATTTTCTTTTCAATTCTACTAATACTTTATCTCATCTTTCCTCTTACTCTAATACAATATTGAAAATTTCCCATATAATTAAAAATTCTGATATAATTATGTGGAATTCAGTGAGACACCTTCGTTGCTGTTAACGTCCAGGTGTATTGCTGTATTTTGTTTAGAAACCATTCTTTGAACTCTGCCAAGTTTGTTATGTATGTAGGTGTTCTATTAAAAGAAACTAGTTTCCTTAAATATCGGTTTAATATAAAATCTATAGCAATATGGTCTGATAACAGATATGCTATCGCCTTTATGTTTTCAAGCTTAAAAACAGATTATTAGATCTAAATCCATGTAACTTCTGGACTGAGTTACAAACCTATATGAATAGTGTGTGTGATATATTTAAGATTCAACTAATCAATAATGTTTTTGGAGATCTAGCAGATAAGATCCTAGGACTGATATCATCACTATCTTTTTTATTTAATATACACTTAAAATTCCCTCCCAATATTTTACCTCCTCTCATACTTGCAATCAACATATCTAAAATTTCTTAGAAAATTTTGCTGCAAGACCCAGATCTCAGTACGCTAGCCAAACTTATAATTCTTGATATTCTACTTCAACCATAAAATATACCTTTATAATCACACAAGAGTAAATTGTTGGTTATTAGCAGATTTTATCCAAGTAGTTGCTGCACCCTTCTTTTTTTCCATAAAAGAAGAACGTATGCTGTATAATATTTTTAATTTAGTCTGTTGATGTTGCATTGTGCTAAATAGGTTTCCTTAAAAATTTGTGTTTTATTATTTTTTAAATACTTGATCAAAGTACTCCTTTTATTCAGACCTTTTATATTCAGATATATGTGTTTTAAAGACGATATCTTGTAATATTAATTTTTCTATTATCAGTATAATGGAAATAATAAAAGGGTAATTTAAACATTAAGTGAGGAATTTTAAGAACGTGAACATTACCAAACTCATTTTTTTTACTTACAAAAGGCACAAAAAGCAAATAACTAATAAAACCAAAATTAACTAATCTTACACTAAACAAAATACTTGCTGTAGAGCTTAATATTCTTAGCTTAAATAAGATTCCCATTCAGTATATACTTCCAAGTCCTTTCTCTAGTCTTGCTTGCCCAATTATTGGCCCTCTTTTTGTAGCAATTACATAGCTTATTTATTACTATTATATAATTTATTAATTATCAAACTTACTATAGTTTCAAAAATCTCTTATCAACAGGAAGGAAAAATAATGTAATGACTTAATGAATTAAATCAACTGCAATGATGAAGATTAAATTAGAATACCCATTAATTTCTTTCACAATCATAGTTACATTTTTATTAAGTGCATTTATTATTGCTTCATTGACATGTTTCATATAAAACAGTCCTTTTAGCTTCCTCAGGAAGCTCAAGCTCCAAAACAGAAAACAATTTAATATTCACTTGCTATAAAGATACCACTAAATAATAATAACAACTGAAGATTTATCAGTCATCTTGGAGGAAGACCACTGAAAGTATAACTTATCTCCTATGACACAACACATTGTTCATTATTATGAAAAAAACTCATTTACTCTTTCAATCTACAGATTAAATTTATCAACCACTGTTCATCACTAATTTAATTATTGTTCAAGATTTACTTCAGTTATGCTTATGTCACCATATAGGCTAACCTCCCTTAATAATGTAATCGTCTTTCCTACCTTACCCCACTCTTTTATTTACAATTATAAGTAACTTAGTATCATTATGTTCCAGATGAAGATCATTTTTTCTTCTTTTGTAATGTGTTATGTTAAGTTTAATTTGAGCATATTGCAGAAAGCTATATATTTACAGCATTTATAGTTTATGTATTTGAAATGTACACATTTTGTTTAGGTTATTACTTAAACTAAATATATGAACTTGTAAATATATAAACTATAAACATTAAATGTTGCTGTAACTAAATATGTACTGTTGTACCATGCCATATGTAATATTAAGCAGTCAAAATGCATTTCTCATCATTATTAATCTCAATCTTTACTTTCTTTAATTTAAGTAACCTAAAATATATAATTGCTAATTAATACATCCATTTTCTAACTCAACCACTCACGCCTTTTATTCATAATACTATATCCTACACTAAACTACTTAATAAGTATATGAACGTATAATCTAGCTATTAAATGTTAACCACATTATATCTCCTTTATTAATGCAATCTAAATAAAAACAAGAATGGTACAATAAGAAAAATTAAGTTATAACGCTAGACTTTCAACTAAACTGTAATACGTAGCTACACTACACCTCTCTTATTGATGCAGAAAAAAAATATTTATTTATTTTATTATTTATTATTTTACATTTGTTAACCGGGATAGTCCGACTGGATACAACATGTCCTTTTTCAGCGGAGGCCCGGGGAGAAAAGCTCCAACAGAGTTACAATGACAATTTGATACACAAAATAGTAAAAAGATGAACAATAACAAAGAACATAGGCTATTTACATACTAGTACAAAACTATCATACTATATCTTATGAATATACTACTAATCATTAGAATATACATTAATAACATACTAGCAAAGTCGATAGGCAGAATAATGCCATAGAGTTTGACAACATACATAGTTCTCATCACAACATACATAGTTCTTATCACCTTAGCTAGTTGGTTTTGATTTTAGTTTATGGCACAGAGCTAGTCTGGGTTTGAGCAAGGACACAGCCAATGTGACTTAAAGTGGAGTTTTAGACTATTTTTGAATTGAACTAGTGAAGTTACAAGCATGAGGTTATTGGGGAGAGAGTTCCATATTTTACCAGTGGTATTGGCGAACAGAGCGTCGCCGCCTAGGTTGAAAGATTTAGTTGTTTGGACAAGGAGTCTGTTTGCTGAGCGAAGGCAGCTTAGATTGGAGTAAGGAGTCATTAAGTTTTTTAGAGCAGGGGTATTCTCAGGTTGTTTAAGGATTTTGAATGCCTCTATGAGTTGGTACTGCTGAAGAAGGTATGGGAATTCTATCCATCCAAGTTTTTTCGGGTTAATACAGTGGTGCGTTCTGTAGGGTAGGCCTGTAACGAATCTGGCAATCTGATTATAGCAGGATGAGAGCTTGTTCAGATCAGATTTGTTCAGGTTAGTAAGCACAGGAGAGGCATATAGTAGGGTAGAGAGAAGGTATGAGCGGGCTGTGGCTGCCCTGGCATTCGGGGTAAGGAAGGCTTTTATTCTGTATAAGGTCCCAAGTTTCTTGTTGACTGACTTAATGGTTTGGTTGATATGCATGTCAAATCTGAGTTTATTATCAATTTTTACTCCTAGTAACTTTGCATGGGTGTCAGGAGAAATAATGGTCCCATTACTGGATTGTATAGTAAAGTGTTCGGTAGGTAATTTATTAGTTGGGTAGAAGAGAAGTAGTTTGGTTTTATTTGGATTTAAGATCAGGAGATGGTTGGCAAGCCAGTTTTCGACTGTGGTGAAACTGTGTTGGGTAGTAGTTAGTAGATTTTCAAGAGAGGCATTGGAACATATTAGCGTTGCTAATTAATTAATAAAATTAAAGCCAGTAATGTAAAAAGTAAAGGTATAACATTGTACTAAGAGGAAAAATGTCTATTAAATAAACTATATCATCAATACTGTAAATATGTAGTTATCCCACTTAATCTCTACCCTCCTCTGTGCCTCCCCTATATATACTAACCTCTCAAAAACCAATATGAACAAACTAGTAGTCTCCTACAACAATATTGCAAGATTTGCAACTGGCTCTACATTTAGGACCCACCACTGTATTAATTATAAAAATCTTGGTTGGCTAGAGTTACCTAACCTACTTCTACTTAATCAATTAATATTTGCCTATAAAATCCTGTATCAGCCTAGTAACACACCAATTCTTACCAACCTTATCATCCCCTACTGTAACCTTAAAACCCTGCGCTCAGCTACTAAAATGCTAGTACTAACACACAAAGCCAACAACAAGGCTGTTGGTAAATCCTGGAACTCCCTTCCCAGTGACCTAACCTCACTACCATCACCTACACAATTCAAAATCAGGCTTAAATCCTACCTTAAAACACATTGGCTATGCACCTGTCTTAACCCAGACTAACATCTCTTGTCTTCTCACTAAATTTCTAAATCTTAATGTCTGCATAATCTACCTGCATACTGGAATTCCAGAAGCTTAACTTGTCTTGCAACTAATTTGGACTCTCTCTCATATCTTAATATCTCTCTTTGTCACCCTAGTATCTTATGTTAACACACCTCTTTCTAGTGTGTTCCTGTACTGTACTTTTTACTTATTTTTACCTAACTACTTACTTCAATATGTCCTTTTTTGCATAAAATAGCTTAATTGTATATAGTACTTCTATTTGTTAAACTTTGAATTTATTTACTGTTTTTTATTTGATTAACGTCAAACATTGTTTTGTACTCTCGAGGAGCTTTTCTCCCCGAGCCTCTACTGAAAATGGATATGTATCCAGCTGGACTAGCCCGGTCAACAAATGTAAAATAAATAAAATAAAAATAAATATTATCTATAATATGTACAATCTTAACTAAAATAGTGTTTAACATATTTTGTTTTGCTTTAATATATTGTGTAATAGTATAACATGGGGTTTGGCTTTATCGGTCTCAAAATAGCCAAAGCCGGATCCAACACTTGGTGACCTTGGCAGCTGCCTAGAACCTGTATGGGGGGGGGGGGGGGGGGGCAGTTTCATTTTTTTTTTTTTTAATCTTCTATAAAGAACACAAAAGCTTCAGTGAAGGAGACTTCTGTAAACACAGCAGGGCTTGAGGATCTTGTGGGATACTTCTGTAAACACAGCAACCCCAGAAACCTCAGCGTTAGGACAACTTCATCTTTAGAAGAGAAACCATGTGAGATTTAAGTAAGACATTAGAGCAGGCATGGATCAGCAAATTTTAGTCTACAGTGGCAGGAGATATATAGGGAGCAAGCCATTCCAAGTGTGTTGTTCAGAGCAGCCAAACAAAGCCATTTTATCTGAAGGATTTCTGCAGTGTGGTGAGTTGAACAGTTGATATACTTTAGTGGCTTGTTCATTTACCTGGTACAAGAGTTGGGCATTGGACTAGGACATAAAGCATGTTCACAAAGTCTGTAGTATTTTAAGGTTCAATTATCTGAGACATTTGTTTTTTGAGCACATATTTAGATCAATATATTTTTTTTTTCAGAAAGACATTATCAGTAAATACCAATTCAGTTTTCAGTCTTACTAATTAATACAGCGTCTTACTTGTTAATATGATCAAAAGAAGAAAAAAAAACACTAATCTGTGTCAAGTGCATGTTACATTATCAGTAAAAAAAAATCTGCATTATTTTCAGTATGTACTGTTGAGTTTCACAGTGCAGAATCTTTCCATTACCGGTGTTCATACATTGAAATCCAAAATGTATACTTTAACTGGAAGTCTTAGGTCAGCTGCTTTATATAGTTCTTTACTGCACAGCTGAGCTCACACACAAACACACACACATGCACACTTACTATACATGTTACTGAATCCAGTCTGCATTTGTTGAAATAATGGTAGAAACAAATGAAGAAATGCAGTTCTGTGTTAGAATGGTCCAGTAACAACCCCTCCCCCCAAGTGGAATGTAGGTCTGATGCTATACTCTTTATTGAATCAAAATACCAGTGTGGGAGGTTATACCTTACATACAAACATTGTGTGTGTGTGTGTGTGTGTGTGTGTACAGATATGTGGACACACGTCACCTATGTGTATGTGTCTGTGTTTGTGTCTTTGTAAAGCTCCCGCATTAGGAGATTATCTAGTTAAGTCACTTTGCTCAGAGTCAGACCCTGCAGGGGACCCTGATCCATTACCTTGTCTAGGGCCCCATTTGACCATGATCTGGCTCTGAATTATGTAGCCATAAAGACTTAAAAAATCATGGGCATTCAGAAGCCGTGTAGCTGAAACACTATGTCCTTGAGTGGTCATTTGCATATATCTCATGAGCCTCCATTACAGGAGGTTTAAGGTGACACACAGTGAAAACTCTAGCCTGGTTGGGTTTTTGTACAAGTGCCTGTAAACTCACACACACACACACACACACACACACACACACACACACACACACACACACACACACACACTAGCTGGTTTATAAAATACAATATTTAACATCTTACTTTGTTCAGGTTTTATTCCTGAAATATGAAAATAATGTACAGTCATTCCTGTCTATAAAATTGGGGGCAGACTGGCAGTGCAGAGCTATAGGCCTCCTGTCTAACATCATTATTAATTAAAAAAAAAAAAACAGCTCTAGCATGTGTTAAATCAGGGGTGCTTCAGGGCTTGGTACTGGGATCACTCCTGTTTAAAGTTGTATTTGCTTCTTTTTCCACTAATGAACATTGTCGGCTATCTAAGTATGCAGATGACAGCAAAATCAGATTTTTTTTTGCAAATAATGATGATTTTCATATTATAAATGAATACATGCTCTGCATTATTAAGTTGGCCAACACAATTGGTTTATCATTTAGTGAGAAAAAATGCAATGCACTGTATTTTAAGAAGCTTATTATATTCAAACCAATCAAATTATCTTCATGCACCTTAACAGGTAAACCACTTTAGAGACCTTAGAATTATGACTGACTCATCTTTTTCCTTTGAAAGACATATACAAGCAGTGTGCAAAAATGCTTTAAAACAAATGCGCATGATTTTAAAAAAATTACAAGGGATACTTCTTGACTAATAAAATTGTATAAAGTTTACATTGTCAACCCTAGAGTATAACAACTGTTCTAGTACATATAATATTGAGGAATTCAAATGTATAAGACTGTACAAAGAAAATTTAACCAAACAACTACCTGCTATAAAGAGTTTGTCCTACAAAAATAGGTGTGATCAGCTTGGTCTATTTACTTAGCATTATAGATACATCAGAGGGAAACTCATACTTATAAAGTGTTCAATTACTTATTTCGTCAGTCATCTTTTGGGCTTGAGGTGTACAACAACATAAAGACTCACAGACATCCAACATAACATTCTATTTGGAATTAGGTCATAAAATAATCAGAGCTGGTCATCAAACTCATAGACTAGCACAATTATGGGATATAATATGTGAAATTAAATGAGGTGCCTTTATTATAGATAACTTTAAGTCAGTTCAAATGGCCTAATAAATGGGTATTCAATCTTGCACTCAGAGCTAGTGTTCCTTGAAGGCCATTAGGCCAGAATACTTTCCTCTAACTTATGAAAACACACACACACACACACACACACACACACACACACACACACACACACACACACACACACATATCCAGACAGCTTAAATCATGCTCCTATACGCAGGCTCACACATCAAGGCCAATGTCTATTTTCTAATCCATCCAGCAATCTACAAACATTTATCAGCTGGTCACTGCAAATTAATGGGAGCACGGACAAACACAAAACATTTGTTTGAACTAGTTCTTGGAGTAGTACTTGGATTACAGAATTTTTTTCATTTGTTATTAGGTCATTTCCTCTCTTGTAATGTTTATAGTCAATCCAGCCACTGGGGATGCAGAAGCCAGTGCATTTCTTTGTGCCGGTCCCAAGCCCAGATAAATGGGGAGGGTTGCATCAGGAAGGGCATCCAGTGTAAAATTTTGCCAAATCGTACATGCAGACAACAGTACAGAAATACATACCAGATTGGTCGAGGCCCAGGTTAACAATGACCGCCACCCAGTACTGTTGGCCAACAAGGTGCTGGCGGAAATTGGACTACTGTTGGCCGAAGGAGGAGAAGAGGGGAAAGGCATGCCCGAAGGTAGGTAAAGGCTAGGACTGTGATAGTGAGGGTCGGAACTCTGAATGTTGGCAGTATGACTGGTATAGGGAGAGAGCTAGCTGATATGATGGACTGAAGGAAGGTTGGTATATTGTGTGTGCAAGAGACCAGATGGAAGGGGATCAAGGCTAGGTGTATCAGAAGCGGTTTCAAATTGTTTTATCATGGTGTGGATGGTAGGAGAAATGGTGTAGGCATTATCCTGAAGGAACAGTATGCTAAGAGTGTTTTGGAGGTGAAAAGAGCGTCGGATAGAGTGATGTTTATGAAGCTGGAAATTGATGGTGTAATGATGAATGTTGTTAGTGCATATGCTCCACAAGTTGGGTGTGCGATGGATGAGAAAGAAAAATGTTTGAGTGAGTTGGATGAAGTGGTGATGAATGTACCCAAGGGTGAGAGACTGGTGACTGGAGCAGATTTCAATGGGCATGTTGGTGACGGGAACAGAGGGGATGAGGAAGTGATGGGTAGGTATGGTGTTAAGCAAAGGAATGCAGAAGGTCAGATGGTAGTGGATTTTGCGAAAAGGATGAATATAGCTGTGATGAATATGTATTTTAACAAAAGGGAGGAGCATAGGGTGACATACAAGAGTGGAGGAAGATGCACACAGGTGGATTATATCTTATGTAGAAGGGCCCATCTGAAGGAGATTGGCAGGGGAGTGGTGGCAGGGGAAAATGTAGTTAGGCAGCATAGGATGGTGGTTTGTAGGATGACATTGGTGATCAAGAAGAGGAGGATGAGTGTGAGGGCAGCACCAAGGATCAAATGGTGGAAACTGAAAAAGGGTAATTGTGAGGTGATGTTCAGGGAAGAGTTAAGACAGGCTCTGGGTGGCAGTGAAAAGTTACAGAATAGCTGGGTAACTACAGCAGAGTTAGTAAGAGAGATAGCTAGAAAGGTGCTTGGTGTAACATCTGGAAAGAGGAAGGAGGACAAGGAGACCTGGTGGTGGAATGAAGAAGTACAGGAGAGTATACAGAAAAAGAGGTTGGCGAAGAAGAAGTGGAATTGTCAAAGAGATGAAGAAAGTAGACAAGAGTATAAGAAGATGAGGTGCACGGCAAAGAGAGGTGGCGAAGGCTAAGGATAAGGCGTATGAAGAGTAGTATAAAAGGTTGGACACTAAGGAGGGGGGAAAAGGACCTGTACTGATTGGCTAGACAGAGGGACCGAGGTAGTAAAGATGTACAACAGATAAGGGTGATAAAGGATAATGAGGGAAACGTACTCACAAGCGAGGAGAGTGTGTTGAGCAGATGGAAAGAGTACTATGAGGGGTTGATGAATGAAGAGAATGAGAGGGAGAGAAGGTTGGATGATGTGTGGATAGTGAATCATGAAGTGCAGTGGATTAGCAAGGAGGAAGTAAGGATAGCTATGAAGAGGATGAAGAATGGAAAGGCTGTTGGTCCAGATGGCATACCTGTGGAAGCATGGAGGTGTTTAGGTGAAATGGCAGTGGAGTTTTTAACTAGAATCTTGGAAAGTGAGAGGATGCCTGAGGAATGGAGAAAAAGTGTTTTGGTACCGATTTTTAAGAATAAGGGTGATGTGCAGAGCTGTAGTAACTACAGAGGGATTAAACTGATCAGTCACAGCATGAAGTTATGGGAAAGAGTAGTGGAAGCTAGGTTAAGAAGGGAGGTGATGATTAGTGATCAGCAGTATGGTTTCATGCCAGGAAAGACAACTACAGATGCGATGTTTGCTCTGAGAGTGTTGATGGTGAAGTACAGAGAAGGTCAGAAGGAGTTGCATTGTGTCTTTGTGGATTTAGAGAAAGCATATGACAGGGTGCCTAGAGAGGAGTTGTGGTACTGTATGAGGAAGTCGGGAGTGTCAGAGAAGTATGTAAGAGTGGTACAGGATATGTATGAGGGTAGTGTGACAGTGGTGAGGTCTGTGGTGGGAGTGATGGATGCGTTTAAGGTGGAGGTGGGGTTACATCAAGGATCAGCTCTGAGCTCTTTCTTATTTGCAATGGTGATGGACAGGTTGACAGACGAGATCAGACAGGAGTCCCCGTGGACTATGATGTTTGCAGATGACATTGTGATCTGTAGTGAGAGTAGGGAACAGGTGGAGGAGACCCTGGAGAGGTGGAGATATGCTCTAGGGAGAAGAGGAATGAAGGTCAGCAGGACTAAGACAGAATATATGTGTGTGAATGAGAGGGAGGATAGAGGAATGGTGAGGATGCAGGGTGTAGAGGTGGCGAAGGTAGATGAGTTTAAGTACTTGGGATCAACAGTTCAGAGTAATGGTGAGTGTGGAAGAGAGGTGAAGAAGAGAGTGCAGGCAGGATGGAGTGGGTGGAGAAGAGTGTCAGGAGTGATTTGTGACAGACGAGTACCAGTAAGAGTGAAAGGGAAGGTCTACAAGAGGGTAGTGAGACCAGCTATGTTATATGGGTTGGAGACAGTGGCACTGACAAAAAGGCAGGAGTCAGAGTTTGATGTGGCAGAGTTGAAGATGTTAAGATTTGCACTGGGTGTGACGAGGATGGACAGGATTAGGAATAAGTATATTAGAGGGTCAACCCAGGTTGGAAGGTTTGGAGACAAAGCCAGAGAGGCACGATTACGTTGGTTTGGACATGTGCTGAGGAGGGATGCAGAGTATATTGGGAAGAAGATGCTAAGGATGAAGCTGCCAGGTAACAGGAAAAGAGGGAGGCCTTGAATAAGGTTTATGGATGTGCCGAGAGAGGGCATGCAGGTGGTTGGTGTGACAGAACAAGATGCAGAGGACAGGAAGAAATGGAAACAGTTGATCTGCTGTGGCAATCCCTAATGGGAGCAGCCGAAAGAAGAAGAAAATAGTCAATCTAGGAACATTTTATGGTATGCATGTACTACTAACTGGGGGAAGGAAATGACTTAGTAAACGTGTTCAGCATTTGGATCATCTCCAGAGTTTCATACTACATTTTTTTTGAAAAACAACATGGTTTAGTTTTCTGAGGCTAAATTTTTATCTGCTAGAATACATGCATACAGATACTTATTAACTTTGTCTTTAGTACTGGCTACTATTAATACATTTCAGTTACAAATTTGAAATATTTGCTCCTCCCCTGGCTGCAAAAACTAATGGACATGATCCTTTTCTGGGTGAATATAAGATCTGCCTTCTCCCTGCCCCATTTGTATACATTTGCATAAAACAGAAAGCTTTGTAAAAACAATGTCAGCATAGCTATCCTAATGTATGTATAATCTTTTTATGCCCTACCTACCACACACTGTCCCTTCCATGACCAATTAGTCTATTTGTTCCCTCTGTAGTGTGGGAACTGATTCGCACATTCATTCCCTCATCAGATAAGAGCTGACCAAAGCAAGCCAACACCAAGGCAGTTATGAATGTATTTTATAATGACCTAAGCCCTGATCCACTATTACAGCCAAATGGGTCAACCCACAGTGCCAGACTCTACAGATGTAAACTGCCATGCATGCCCAGTCACAGCTACAGTGCACTACACATGGCATACTGACCCCACATCATTCCCCATTTGCTGCTGGTGTGGTGGCATAGAGTATGTACATGGTATCAGTACAGCAGGAGGGCCCAGTTGCCTCCTTCCACCCAGAATGAATGAGTTAGTGTTGGCTACTCGCTCCTGTCCTCCCCTAACTCGCTCCTTCCTTACCCAATCTGATAAATGATCTCAGGCATCTGGGCCATATGCTGGGCTTTAGCCTATATGCCATGGAGCCTGGCTTGCGGAATCCTCATTTTATTAATGAGATCCCAAATACTATTTCTGCAATATATTAACAAATTTATATGGATCACAAATACATGGTTTTACTGCCTGTACAATGATACATGCAGTTTCACTTCCCATGTTAAATACATCTGTAATACAGAGGAATTCTAATCACAATCAGTTTGGTGTACACTTGAGATATGAAGTCAAGAAATTCACCTCAACAGGTAAGCCTGAAAGGGTTTTGAATTTATGGAATCATTTTGAGGGGTCTATATCAGCATTTTGAAAATGTAATAGGTCGAATCACTAAATGTCGAACTGAAATGATTGACCTATTATATTTTTGAATGCCGATAAAAAAACAAACAAAACAAAAAAAAAATGAAAGCAAGCCCCCCTGCACCCCCCACACCCCTCGCTACTTAAATATACCAACTCCGAGACCACACTACATTGAGGTAAATGGAAATCTCCCCTTACGGAGATTTCTGTTTACCCATTCGATGTTCTGCCCTTTCGGCATTCTCGATGCGACAATATCAAATTCGATATTGTCAGCATTCGAGATGCTGATAGGGACCCATTTTGAGAACACGTGCAGTACAGTGGGGTAGCGGTTAGCATTTTTGCCTCACAGCAACAGAGGTTCTCTGCATTCTCAGCTGGATTGCCTATCTGTGTGAAGTCAGCATGTCCTCCCTGTGTTCATGTGGGTTTTCTCCATGTGCTCTGATTTCCTCCCACATTACAAAGACATGCGGTAGGTGTACTGGAGACTATAAATGTGCCATAGGTATATGTGTGTGTGTGTGTGTGTGTGTGTGTGTGTGTGTGTAGTATGGAAGAACATGGCAGTATGAAACTTGGATCTAGATGATCATCATTGTTCAGGTGACACCCAGACCCCATGTGCAAAAATTGGAAAAAGGGTTTGTGGATTTGATTATGGTTTGGGGTATATTTTATTAAAAGTAGTGTAATAACTATAACCAGTAGCCCAAGAGGTAAATCTTCTGTTGCTAAAGAATAACTGGCAAAAATAAAATATATACACAAGCAATGGAAAGAACCAGGCAGAATCCAGGCAAGAAGCAAAAGCACAAGAGTCAGTAATGCTGTATAAAAGCACAAGAGTCAGTAATGCTGTATAAAAGCACAAGAGTCAGTAATGCTGTACAAAAGCACAAGAGTCAGTAATGCTGTATAAAAGCACAAGAGTCAGTAATGCTGTATAAAAGCACAAGAGTCAGTAATGCTGTATAAAAGCACAAGAGTCAGTAATGCTGTATAAAAGCACACGAGTCAGTAATGCTGTATGAAAGCACAAGAGTCAGTAATGCTGTATGAAAGCACAAGAGTCAGTAATGCTGTACAAAAGCACGAGTCAGTAATGCTGTATAAAAGCACAAGAGTCAGTAATGCTGTATAAAAGCACAAGAGTCA
Source organism: Protopterus annectens (assembly GCF_019279795.1). NCBI lineage: Eukaryota > Metazoa > Chordata > Ceratodontiformes > Protopteridae > Protopterus > Protopterus annectens. The sequence continues at coordinate 201,323,125 of NC_056747.1, forward strand.
GTAATGCTGTACAAAAGCACAAGAGTCAGTAATGCTGTATAAAAGCACAAGAGTCAGTAATGCTGTATGAAAGCACAAGAGTCAGTAATGCTGTATAAAAGCACGAGAGTCAGTAATGCTGTATAAAAGCACGAGTCAGTAATGCTGTATAAAAGCACAAGAGTCAGTAATGCTGTATAAAAGCACAAGAGTCAGTAATGCTGTATGAAAGCACAAGAGTCAGTAATGCTGTATAAAAGCACGAGTCAGTAATGCTGTATGAAAGCACAAGAGTCAGTAATGCTGTACAAAAGCACAAGAGTCAGTAATGCTGTACAAAAGCACAAGAGTCAGTAATGCTGTATAAAAGCACAAGAGTCAGTAATGCTGTATAAAAGCACGAGTCAGTAATGCTGTATAAAAGCACAAGAGTCAGTAATGCTATATAAAAGCACAAGAGTCAGTAATGCTGTATGAAAGCACAAGAGTCAGTAATGCTGTACAAAAGCACAAGAGTCAGTAATGCTGTATAAAAGCACGAGTCAGTAATGCTGTATAAAAGCACAAGAGTCAGTAATGCTGTACAAAAGCACAAGAGTCAGTAATGCTGTACAAAAGCACAAGAGTCAGTAATGCTGTATAAAAGCACAAGAGTCAGTAATGCTGTATAAAAGCACAAGAGTCAGTAATGCTGTATAAAAGCACAAGAGTCAGTAATGCTGTACAAAAGCACAAGAGTCAGTAATGCTGTACAAAAGCACGAGTCAGTAATGCTGTATAAAAGCACAAGAGTCAGTAATGCTGTATAAAAGCACAAGAGTCAGTAATGCTGTACAAAAGCACAAGAGTCAGTAATGCTGTATAAAAGCACAAGAGTCAGTAATGCTGTATAAAAGCACAAGAGTCAGTAATGCTGTACAAAAGCACAAGAGTCAGTAATGCTGTATAAAAGCACAAGAGTCAGTAATGCTGTATAAAAGCACAAGAGTCAGTAATGCTGTATAAAAGCACAAGAGTCAGTAATGCTGTATAAAATCATTCATCTTTCATCATGGCAAGGAATCCAAAAAACAAGCAAGAAGTCTTCAAGTAATAAAAACAATCCACAGGTTTAATAACTGTAATACATGTTTACCTATAAAGATATCACATTTACTTATGTTTTATTACTTCTGCACTGTTTTATGTAGCTTTGCTGTCATTAAGTTTGTTGCACTGACAGCTAGCTCAGATTGTGTGAAGGGATAAAACCCTGACTACCATCATGGTGACGCAACTTTGACTAGTATTTTGTGGACATCTGTTGGAGATGACATGGTGGAGGCAAAGAATATTGAACATTTGTCTGCTCACTTCTCTTTGAAGGGAAGGGTGGAATGATGTGCCAGAAGGGCTGGCCACTGTTTGTAGCTCAGTGGCAAGGAAGATATTTATGAGAGGCCAGGCTAACTGAGTGGGCAGGACTGTTGAGATGTCAATGTCTTGGACAGAGGACAGTAATGCCCCTAATCCATGCCTTAATGTCATGCTGGGGTTTATAGGAAGATGAAGCATCTAAAAAGGGGCAGGTCCTCCAGCTATAATCATACCAACTTCTGAGCCAATCACAGCATGAAGACCATGAGCTGCCACTCCACCCACCATTTGTTGGGACATGAATAACTTCTACGAAGCTTAAGGTATTTTGAATGGAGAAGCTGTACCCACTCCCTGCAAGAAACTACTGGATGTAATAAAACTGTGTGTGTGTGTGTGTGTGTGTGTGTGTGTGTGTGTGTGTGTGTGTAAGGGGGTATAACTTCTGGCAACAAAAAAAAAAAACAGTTGGCTACATTGCTTGCATGAGACTATCATATTTGTTAATTGTGTCTAATTCTTTAATTTCTATTTGATTTACTTTTTCTTTTAATTGATGGTGTTGCTTTTTTCAATATGTTTTGAATCAATACTTTTGTTGGCATTATATTCCTGTTGACTGCCATTTGACAAAAATAAAAAAAAGTACTACATTTGTGATTTGTCCTTACGTGTCATTTCTGTACCTGTGCAAGAACCACATTTACAAGTAAATATTTATTTTGCACTGCAATTTCAATTTGTGTGTCCAGAGTGTATGTTACTAGTACAACCTTTTTGTGGGAATAAGTTTTTGAGTCTGAGGGCACTTGTGCTTAAGCAGAGGTAAAAAAATATGACAACAACAAAATATATATTTTTGGTATAAGTTTGTACACTTTAATACTACCCTGATATGATATGGTGTGATTGCAGGCTTCAACAACTTCAGGACTCTCTGCACTCTATGTATTTTTTACTTTATGCTGAATGCAGTGTTTTCCTATAACTTGTTCTCAGGAAACAAAACTTTTGATTTACTGTATATCTGAGAGGTTCAGACATATGAATCTTGTACAAGCTTGCTGTGGCAATTTTTTTTATATGTGACCCTTTCTAAGTTGTTTAAATGACCAGACTAACAAACTGAATGTGCTCAAAGTGCAGCTTACTAAAAGAGCTATCAGGCTGCAAACATGATTTACTCTAGCTTCTTAGAAAAATGGGAATGCTGTACTTTAAATGCCAAAAGGCATGCACTATGTATAGACAACACCAAGACTCAAAACTGTCTAAAGGTTTAGCAGAATGTGAGGAAACCGCTGAACTGTCCGCTCCTTGTAGAGAGGGTCACAACTTAACAACTAGAAAACCAATGGACTCTGGGATATAAATCTTAATACTAAAAGGGATCGCCATTTAACTTAAAATATACCCAATCAGTAGTAGTATATTTTTCTAGAAGTAATGCTAATTGCAAAGAACTCCTTTCTGCCCTTTTTTTTTTTTTTTTTTTTTTACATACTTCAATACGCAGGGGAACCAGAACTCTTATGGAATATGTATTTTTTATGGGGCAAGAACAAACTCAAGGACTCACTCTTCCGCCAAAATAGTTGAACACGATATCTTCACAGTATTATCCAAAAGGAATGCGTGAGGCAAAAAGGAAGGGTGGGGTAAGAAACAAGGGAAAATATGGTAGCACAAGAAAAAGTTGTACACAGAAAGAAATGACTAAACAAAGATCTTTAAAAAAAAAATCAAGGACAACAGGAAATATATGCAAACTGAGGCACAGTACAACACGTACAATGACATTAAGGCAGCTAAATATGTCTTGTAACCACTGAAAATTGCGACTCGTGTGGTCCGTAACAGGATCCTCCATTCTCTTCATCCCTCTCTTTCTCTGCCTAGGAAAATTTGGAAATATGAGTTCAAAGAAATGACAGTGTTATTTATTACAGGGAATTCTGACAGTGCTATAACATCTGCCTTTGAACATGAAGGTTGTGGATTTTAGTACCCAGTAAAGACAGAAGCATTACATCAGACACTAGTGTCTGTGTTCAGCATAAGGGAACACTTTACTGATGGAGTGTAATATTCTTCAGATGAGTTTTCGAAATCAGAAAAAGAGAAGGCAGAAGTCGCTGATAAGTTGGCCTGCAAACTTAATTGCTTGGCTGTGTAATGATGGGGGTGTGTATACTGGAATTCACTTCATAATCTCAAAATACTGAAATATCGAATTTCAGTATCACGAAACTAAGAAGTCAAATATCCTAAACACCGAACGTACACAAACCCAACACCCAAAATTGCGAATCCACAAAATCCCGAAAAACACACATCACACACTACAAAACACATACATACACGAACGTACATACCTCCCAACACTTCCCTACAACAAACATAACACATACGCACACAACCAATCACACACACACACCTACCCTTAGTATATGCAGGGGCCCCCTACTTGTATATACTAACTCCGAGGTTGCACAACACTCCATAACACACACAACCCAGCACCGCATATTCCACACCCCCCCCCGCACAAACACACATCACATACACACAAACACCAGCACTCCCAACACTAACACATTCACACTGCACAACACCTACTCTAATTCACACCTCAAACATCCCAACACACTCAAACACACACAAACCCTCCCCAAAACCCCCAAAAATGTACACTTACTTAACGCGCTCTCCTTACTGCAGGTTTGATATTCTGCATTCGACATTTTCAGGTTCGCGGTTTCCGTCCGTTCGACTTTACAGCCTCAAAATTCTAAAATTCGATATTTTAGCATTTCGAGCATTACAGTGAACCCATATATTGCTGTTAAATATTTAGTCACATACCACTTTTAAACATTACTTTGATAAAGTGATTTAAGATAGGAAAATCACTTTGTAAGTATAGGTACTTCTTTTTATGATACCCCTGTATTAGTTGTGTCAATGCATTTACTGTTGATTTTTTCTTTCCCTCTTTTTTTTTTTGTATACAGATTTACTGTTTTTATCAGTTCTTTCTGAACTATATTTACCTGCTAAAAATCCTCTGCAGCATAGTTCTATTATTCTTGCCTAAAAGAACAGTGGGGTGGTTTACTTCAGCAGTAACCCATGACTGGGTGTGAGTAACGCTTGATGTTAAGTTGTTAATCTCACCTTCATTCTTGCTGGATGGGTTCGGAGCCGATCCTCGGCTCCGACTCGGCCACTTACTAAAGCTCGAGAGCTTATTTTACCGGCTCGAGGCAACCCTATATCCCATGATGCTAGGCAATAACTCCCCAGATCTCATTTGCCGCTTTCGCTTGCGAGGTGCGTTTTTTTACCGGCTCCTGGTAAGTCTTAGATATAGAGTGTTCAGTCACCCTTTTTGAGTAAATTTTTTCTACCTAGTTATTTCTTTCAATAGTTAAGTAACTACCCTTAACTTTATTACCTTTTTATACCTTCCCCTTTTTATCCCTTATATCCCTCCCCCTCCACTTTTAGGTTAGGCCTTAAGCCTGCCTCTTTCCTGTTTTTTTCTTGGGGATCCTGTGGAGTGTTTGGGTGTGTCAGTATCCCTATTAACATTTTATTGTTAATTTATAATTTTTCGAGAGTGTGTGTGTGCGTGTGTTTTCTGTAACTTTTGTGAACCCTCGACACTGTTATGTTGAAGGAACCTAAAGAAGCTAAGGTCTCAGGCTTTAAGAAGTGTGACTCGTGCTGTCAGAAAATGTCTCTGACAGACGGTCACACTTCTTGTGTTTACTGCCTGGGACCCCTGCACCTGCAGGACTCTTGTTCAGTATGTCATGCATTCAGTCCAAGAGTCCTGCAGGAGCGCAGGAATAAACTGATACTTAGGGGCTTGTTAAAGCCCGAGGGCTCCCCGACTAAGTCTACATCGGGGAGGCCCTCGAAACCTGCAAAACCGTCGGCTCCAAGTACTAAGCCTTCGGCTGCTGGCTCCTTGTATGTGCCTAGATCGGCTCCGGCTGGAGCCGATCCCTTTGAGTCACAAGTTCCGGTCTCAGCACCACTCGGTGCCGACACCTCTGAGCCCATGCTTGCGCTGTCGGCTCCGGCTGGAGCCGACGTGTCTTCGGCTCCGTTGGCTACATCTAAGAAGAGGTCAAGATCCCCTTCATTGGAGTCCATCCATTCGGCTCCGAGGTCTCCCCTGCTCTCGGAGCGGAGCCATCTGAGCTGATCTTCTCGGTCGTCCAGACTTTCAGATCATGACCTTGAGAGAGTGGTAAGTAGGCTGTTAAAGTCTCAGGAATTGGCCCAGATGATCTCTAGCCCGTCTCATCAGACGGTGGCTATTTCGACTACACCTATTTTTCCTCCTTCGACTCTCCCTCAGAGTTCAGAGCCGGAGCTCCTCGGAGCCGTGACCGTTGTGGCATCGGAGCTGATACCTCCCCCTTCGGCTCCTTCGTCTTCCGCTCCAATCTCCTCTTTGATACCTTCATTGGAGGGATCCGGGCGCCTGATCTCTCTCGTCGGCTCCGAGGGGGCGAGTGGCATCGGACCATTGTCCAACCCCATTCTCCCTCGAGCGTCGGCCCCGACATCGGCCTCAGAGCCTTCCCTGTTGGTGCGGCCTGGGGTTCCTACCTCTTTGGAGCGGGGGCCCTCTGGCCTTTCTGATAGGGGAGCCTTCGAGGTGATGAGGAGCATACTAGCCCCAGGGCTTAGTCAACGGTCAGCTCCATCAGCTCCTCCCACTACAGTGCCTGCTGATGTCTTTTCTCACTCTCTTGCTCCCGGACCCAGAGATCCAATGCCTCAGGTTTCCCCACTGGGAATTTCTTCCTCTTCCGAGGCTTCTCCTGACCTGTCAGCGGAGCCTCCACGTAAGAGGACATGTAAGAGGAAGCATGTGGACTCCCCTGAGTCTATTACATCTGACACTGACTTGGATGAGTCGGAGGGATCCCCAAAGTCCCCTTCTGAGGATGTCTCTTTCTCAGACATCCTGAAAATCCTGAAGCAGAGGGGGAACTGGTCTTCCCTTAATCCTTCCGAGGACGAGTCGGTGTACCTGGAGGCATTCGGTTCTCAACCCTCCACCTCCTGGGTGTCTCCACCTTTTGACCCCCTTATGGAAGTAGTGGCTCGGAAGGCATGGTCGGCCCCGGATTCGGTGGAACCCATCCCTCGGAGGCCATCTAAATTCATTACAGCACCAGCTGACAAGCAATTCCTGACAAAAGGTGTACCGACAGATGCCATGGTGGTGGCTGCAGCCACCAAGAAGGAACTAGCTGATCCTTCAGTACCTGTCCATCCTACTAATAAGGATTCTAGGACCATGGATAGGTACGGTAAGTGGATGTTTTCTTCAGCGACCTTTACCATGCGGTCGCTGAATTACCTGTGTCACTTCACCCGCCTTCAGAGAGATATTCTCAAAGAGTTGGGAGAAGTCTTACAGGATCCATCAGCTGCTGGGTCCCAGGATAAGATAAACTCACAGCTTGGAACCCTGAACTCGATTGTTAACTCCTCCATGCGTCTGATTTCATATGCAGCCGATGGAGCGAGTAGGGCCGCAGGCACAGGAGTGGCCTTAAGGTGTCACGCCTGGATGCGGCTGTGTAATTTCGCGGACCCTTTCAAGGCATCCTTCACAAATTCCCCTTTTGATGGTTCGGACCTCAAGTGAAAGACACCTTGACCAGATGCGAGCAAGATGGCAAGACTCTTTCTGCCGTAGGAGTCCGTTTCTCCACCCCTTCAAGACCATACCCTAAGGGTCAGAAGGGTGGGAAAATGTGGTTCCGCAAATCTCAAGGAGTCACATCTGACGCAAGAGGTCAGTTTACCTCCAGAGGCAGAGGGGGTAACAACAACAGACGCCGCCCTAGGGGCAGAAGGGGTCCGCAAAACCAGGGTAGCAGGGAGCCTCTCTCTGACAAACCCTTCCAGCATCCCTGAGATGTTGCCCGATTGTCCACCTTTGGAGGCAGTCGGGGGAAGATTGTCATTGTACCCAATAGCCTGGCTTTCCCTTACTCAAGACAAATGGGTACAGTCGATCATATCCGAGGGTTTCAAAATTCCCTTTATCCAAACCCCAATTCAACAAAAGGGAACCCTTCCAGACATTCCACCCGGTCTAAGGGAACTAGCAGTATCAGAAATATCAAAACTGCTAGCAAAAAGAGCCATCCAGCCAGTCCCAGCAGACCAACTAGGATCCGGAATCTACTCAAGGTTCTTTTTAGTACCGAAAAAGACAGGGGACTGGAGACCAATATTAGATCTCAGCAAACTGAACAAGTTTGTAAAGAGAACAAGATTCCGGATGGTCACGCTACAGTCCATTCTACCCTTTCTGGGCAAGGACAATTGGATGTGCTCCATGGACCTTCAGGACGTGTACTATCACATCAAAATTCACAGGCGCTCCAGAAGGTTTCTCCGCTTTCGGCTGGGGGCCAGTCACTACTAATTCAGAGCCCTGCCCTTTGGTCTCACTACAGCCCCCAGAGTGTTCACCAAATGTATGGCAGCAGTTACGGCTCACCTGAGACGGCAAGGATTCCAGGTGTTTCCATATCTAGACGACTGGCTCCTCACTGCCACCTACAGGCATCAACTTCTCCAAGCCAGAGCTTACACCATTCACATATGCAGAGGGCTAGGAATCTCTATAAATTTCGAAAAGTCTGCCTTGTCGCCTTTGTCAGTCTATTACCTTTATAGGCGCCAACTTGAACACCGTACAACTTTCAGCAAAGTTAACAGACCAAAGAGTCTTAGATATTCAAAACCATGTCCAGGTTCTTCTTCAGAGTGACAAAATTCAGGCCAGGTATGTCGTGAAAGTATTGGGTCTTATGGCGACCGCCATAACACTTCTTCCCCTTGCACGTTTTCACATGCGGCTTCTACAGTGGATGCTGTTCGCCCAATGGTCTTTTCAGCAACTCCCCATGCACCACAAGATCATGATAACTCAAACTTGCAAATGTCATCTGTCCTGGTGGATATTGTCCCCTCAAGTCCATCAGGGCAGACCTTTTGTTCCTCCTCCCCCGGTCGCCACGGTGACATCGGACGCCTCCCTGATTGGGAGGGGGGGGGGGCATTTTCAGGGCAGGATGGTCCATGGCACTTGACAACCTTTCGAGCGCCACCTGCACATAAATGTCCTAGAGATGAGAGCAGTGCTTTTAACGTTGCAAGCCCTCCACGACTCTCTTTCCCTAGGAACTATTGCAATTCAAACGGACAATATGTCCGTAGTGTGGTACATCAACAAGCAAGGCGGAACCAAGTCCTATCCCCTGTGTCGAGAGGCACTCAGACTTTGGCAATGGGCGATCTCCTCTCAGCGGTTTCTGATAGCAATGCATATCCCCGGGAAGTCCAACTTCATAGCGGACAGGTTGAGCAGAACCATACTCATGCCACACGAGTGGTCTCTCAAACAATCGGTAGCGGAAGAGATTTTTCAGAAGTGGGGTCTTCCTTGCTGCGATCTTTTTGCTACATCCCAAAACAGCAAATGCCCCGACTTCTTCACCCTCTTCCCCCTTCCAGGCCATCCCCTCAGAGACGCTCTAGTCCAAGATTGGCCTCGGGGACTTCTCTATGCCTTTCCACCCTTTCCTCTAATTCCACAAGTAATTCAGAAAGCAACCGCCTTGAGAGCCAAGTTGATTCTCATTGCCCCTTATTGGCCTCGACAGATATGGTTTTCATTCCTACATCATTATCTTTTGGTACAGCCTTGGCATCTGGACCCAGCTCCAGATCTGTTGACCCATCAGTCGGGGCAGCTGCACCAATCCCTACATTCTCTCAACCTCACTGCTTGGTTGCTCCACTTCCGTCCTTTGCCAGGCTTCCTATGGTTTCTAATCCCATCCGGGATATCATAGTAGCTTCCCTTAAATCTTCCACCAGAAAGATTTACACTAGTAAATGGAAACGTTTCTCCTTCTGGGCAAAGGCAAGGAATATAGACCCCTATACTGCTCCGATTCATTCGGTCTTAGACTTCCTAGCCGAAAATTTTCATTCAGGGTCTTCTGCCTCTACAGTAAAGGTTCAGTTGGCAGCCATATCGAATTTTCATACAGGCTTATCGGACCACAATATCATGTCCAATAAGCTTTGCAAAGCCTTCCTTAAAGGTGTATATTTACTTAGGCCTCTGATCAAAGATCCTCCACCTCAGTGGGATCTTAATTTAGTCTTAACATCCTTAATTCTCCCCCCCTTTGAACCTGCGGTCTCCTGTTCATTGAAATTTCTTTCATGGGAGACACTTTTCCTAGTCGCCATTACTTCTGCTAGGAGAGTATCAGAGCTTCACGCCCTCTGCATTCGTCCTCCCTACTTAATCTTCCATAAAGACAGAGTTTCTCTAAGGACTAATCCATCCTTCTTACCCAAGGTGGCTTCGCAGACAAATTTGAATCAATCAATTGATATCCCAGTTTTTTTCCCAAACTATACTAATAGAGCGGAGCAAAAGCTACATTATCTAGATGTTCACCACCAGCTCCGATACTATCTGGATAGAACCAAACAAATAAGGAAATCTGATCAACTGTTTTTATCGTATGCAGAAAATAAGAAAGGCCTTCCTGTTTCCAAGATAACCCTATCTACATGGCTGTCTTCTGTGATTACATCTATTTATTAACTCAGAGGCAGGGAATTATCTTCTAAGCCAAAAGCCCATTCAACTAGAGCACTAGCTACATCTACAGCTTTTCAAGCTAGACTACCAATAGACACTATCTGTGCAGCAGCCACATGGGCCTCTCCTCATACCTTTGTTTCGCATTACAAATTGGACATGGCCTCCAGGGACAGAGCAACATTTGGTTCCACCATTCTTAAGAGTCTGTTCCAATAAGCCACCCAGGATGAAGGTGCTAGGGACGCGGTCCCATCCAGCAAGAATGAAGGCGAGATTGACAACTTAACATTGAGAAGTTATGTACCTACCATAACGTTCCATGTTAGTTGTCTTCTCTCACCTTCTTTCTTGCATCCCACCCACCATCCCTCTAGCCTGGACAGACAGAGAAGATCTTCCCTTCTTTGAAGGGTCCTTTTATTCCTTTGTTCACTATCTAGGTGTCCTAGGATATATATATAGTGTAAATAATTATCTTTGGAGGTTTTTATCCCACTTCCTCCTCCTTACAGTTGGAGGATTTTGTTTTATTGGCCTATGCTAGGTTTTTCAGCTTCCAAACAAGATCTGGGGAGTTATCGCCTAGCATCATGGGATATAGGGTTGCCTCGAGCCGGTAAAATAAGCTCTCGAGCTTTAGTAAGTGGCCGAGTCGGAGCCGAGGATTGGCTCCGAACCCATCCAGCAAGAAAGAAGGCGAGAGAAGACAACTAACATGGAACGTTATGGTAGGTACATAACTTCTCATTTTATTCACGGTTGGCTTGGTTTGGTCATGAGTATGAAGCCCGAGTGACCAAACAATGCCAACTGTGGGTAAAGCAAGTATTACACACACCCAGCCATGGATTGTTGCTATTATACAAGTTTATTAGCTTTTGTAATATTATTTAGTTGTTGCATTTTCTAATAATTCTGTGTATTTAGTTATCTATTCCTCCTATTGTAGAAAAATAGTTCTTTACACTTGTATTTATTCGATACACTGTTATTTTATGATAAGCATTAAGCTGAAATTGGTCAATTAAGATTATGAAAAAAAAAGCCAACTACACAATATTTCACAGTCTAACAAATCCTTGAACAACATATGAGTTACAAATTTCAGTTTTGTCTTTCCTTTGTTAAGGGTGTTTAGTATTCTAAAAAATTTTAATGTGCAGTTGATGTATTACTTTTGTGACATTCATATGAAATAAATGAATCTATTACTGTGTAAAAGATATAACTCTTGTCTCAACAATGTCACAAATGACCCCAGTAAAGTTTGGCACTTCTCTGTCCTTGCTGAGAAAAGCCTGAGTAATGTCCTGCCCTGTCTAGCCCCCTAAGTGAGTAGATGGTTTACCATAACTTTTTGGAAGCCATTTAAAAAACATTCTAGATGAGCTTGTCATTGTCAAACTCCTATAACTGGATCTTCACTTTGGCAGGTTTCATGTCTGATACATTCTTAGTCTGTTGTTGCCTCTCAGTTACATCTGGACACACCATTACATCCACCATTAGTATTACAAGGATAGCCACTTTGTTTAGTTTGAGAGATTCTCTTGTTGCATCTGTCAGCATTACTCTTGTAACATGCAACGGTCACCTCTGTGACCACTTCCATCTACTGAGGTCTTGAACAGTGCTCTTTTATACTCTACATGCCTCTACAAACCGGGGTAATACCTGCAAATGGTCAGTTGTGTACTACCCTGGTAAACAAATGTAAAATAAAATTAAATAAAAACAAAACATGCTGAAACTCTCCTGTGGTGTGAAAGAACTCATCCCAAATAAGAGCATCCGATAGACATTCCCCTGATGCTGTCCCTGCATGGTTTTCCCAGAGTCTGTCCAATTGCTGCCCCATAGCTGTAAACCACTTACCAACAAGTGATAATCTTTTTTTTTATTTTTTTTACTATCCTCTGGACCTGTCTAATGGCTCCCTTACCTTCACCCAGTTTGCTCGTTTGGATTTTTTTTTTTACTCTCCTCTGGGCCTGCCTAATGGCTCGCTTACCTTCAACCAGTTTGCTCATTTGTTCTGTCAGGAACAGGAGCCAGACATCTCACTGCTAGGCAAGAGGCTTACTACCTATTCATTGCTGCCCAAGATACTAATCAGTGTGCCTCCCTCCAGACATGAGTTGGGTGATAGGCAGCAGATGAATTTTCAAACCCAGAGGAGCAGCCTACCCTAGTATAACCCCCCCCTTTTCCCTGTTTACTAAATTCGCATTTCTGCAATGGACATTAATGTTGGGTTGTCCCTTGTCTCCACAAGGAATGTACACCAGCAGGATAATCCCCACAGGCAGCTTCACAGGGTCCACCAATAATGATGCTCTGCATGTGTGCCCTTGAGAATACTCCCTCCTTCACTTTCCCCGAGAGATATGAGAAGGGATTGCTCCTTCATTCCTCCTTATATCAGGTGCCTGAGCCACTATGGTCAATTGGCAAATAAGAACAGGGTGGATTAGGACAGGCTAGGTCCTAAGAATTGTATGTGGCTCTTGGGATGAATATTAATTTTCTGTTAAGTGGGCCACATATATCATAGTCAGGTCTTTATCCCTCCATGTCACCAGAATTAGCTGCCACGTGATAATTAGTTGGAAGTTCAGTACTTTTCTTGACTTGAGTGTTAAAAATATATAGCCTTAAGTCTGATGGCAGACTGCTTTGTCAATCATGAACCTGTAGCCCAAGACCTTCTGGTGCCATGTACTCACAAGCAGCAATGGGTTCCAGCATAGTGTTCTACTGGACAGTTCGTGAACGCGCAGCAATCCAACAACAGTTCACTACTCAGGTTCAGTTCAGGTAAGCCATGCCTCCTAATTAACCCCCCCCCCCCCCATCTCTCTCATTCTCCACATGAGGATGGAGTCTCCCTGTAAAACATTAGGATTAGTAGGTGCAACCTATCAAGCACCTCATGTGCAGAGCCTCAACAGACCCTATCCTTGTCAGGCCTACTGCACATTCGCAAGTTCAATGTGGGGTATAAACACCCACTCAAGAGATTTAAATCTCTTTGTGACATAAACAGAACATGTCAGAAGTATAGATATGTATCACAGAGAATGCCACTTCTTTGGAATTGTCTTTCTCTCCACATAGAGCAAATACTTCTCTTACAGTAGTCAAATGTAACCTGGCAAATGCATGTGTAATAATACATTCATACATGCATTAGCACTCTTGTCTCTCATGGATAGGGGCAACATGTAAATATTCTGACAGTCTCTATTTTATTTGTACTTAAAACATTAGGGCTAAAAACTTCATGGGAATGTGTAGCAAGACTTCTAAAGATCTTTGAGGATTAATAGTCTGGTAAGTACCTATGAACATCATACCCATTGTCTCTAAAAAGGCTAAATACTGTATATAGCCATTAGAAACATATGTCTAACAATAGAAAGCATTTCCCTTTCTGCATCTCGCAGTCACATTGAGATGACATTCTCATCTACTTAGCTCAAACATCAAGTGTGTGTGGCACTCAGTTTCCCCTCACACCTACCCACAGAGTTTCCCAAGGAGCAGCTACTGAATAGGAGGGACTACGTTAGTCTTATTCCAGAAACAATGCTGTATGAAGAAGTAAGACCAGCTATTCCTTTCTGATACTTTTCAACCTTCCATACAAGCTCTGGCTCCTTCCCCAGGAGAGAGATCACATTCTACATCCCAACAGCTACTTTCCATTGCCATAGCGTAGTCTGTCCTAACCTATCCTGTTCCTGTTTGCCAATTGAACCACAAGGCACCTTATCCTAATCCTTACCTTAAACCCCTTGGTTGTAGAGCTCCATATACTATTTTTGGGACGAGCCTGACTGAGCTATGTGAGCCCTGCAGCCACCCACCAGTGAACAGCATTCCTAGGGCAGACTCCAGTAGTGGATGCTGGTATCTCTTTCCTAATCAAGTGTCTCTTATTCTTCAAAACAACAATCATGAGGATCACATTTTTGAAACCTTGTTTGCACCATCTCTTAGAATAGTTTGCTAAATGTGAGCCTAACAGGAGTACAACATTGTAGACAACATAGCTGTATGGATTACAGAGGCATGCAATCCCTTCCACCATGTCACAATGTCAGGAAGGTAAACATCTGAGAAAGCAAAATGCTGGAGTACCACTGTTAATTGTCAAAATAAATGTTTTAATTGTACTAAATAACTTTTTGGTTTGTTGCTTTTAAAAACCCTGTTAGACTTTTCTCATATTATATTTATCCATGCTGCCTTATATCCAGAATCCTAGTGGCTTTCAAATATTTTAAATTATTGCCTTCAGAATTGATTTCTTGACTTTCCTACAACTGGAGTCATAATATTAGATAAGTAATGTTTAGTCTAATTCCTGCTCTCTCTCTTCTGGGTAAGAAATCCACACACCCTCTTCCCATTTTCAATAACCTAATTCTCATTCCATTATTTTACTGAATAAACTTGTTCGCAATAATAATAGTGTCAGGTGAGCTCCCACTTTTCTGTAAATATATGTCATGAAGCCCAGCTGTCTTATTCAAGTTTAGGTTTTGCAGTCCCTTCATTACCTATTCTTCCGTGAAAGGATCGAGATCAAACCACTTATCCTCGATGCTTCCATTGACTGGATGAAATAACTCCTCCCTTTCTTCCACTGGGAATGCTGTGCAAAATTATCAGTTTGATAACCATTTAAAATGATGGAGCCCTCTAGAGAAAATCCCAAAACGTGGAGACCAAATGGCTGAAAGACTGGACTTGCATATACAAGTCCTAGATGCCATTTCTCGGAATATTCCCATTTCTCCAAGGTATGTCAGTCTCGGAGTTGGTATATATAAGTTCTGGGCTGTGGTGGGGTGATGCAGGGGGGCTTACCTCCCTGAAAAAAGAGTGATTTTAAAGCAGAAGTGTGATTTTTGAGATTCACTTTTATCCTGTGTTTTCAGTTTTTTTTTTTCGGCTTGTTGGCACTCAGCATTTCAAGTGCCAGCATTTCCATAGGAAGCCTATTCATTTACTAGTCTTTGTTTTTTGTTATTTTTTTTTTCTCCCTTCCAGTTTATTAAGCCTTATTATCCTTTCATCTGCCATTCATTGATTTCTAATGTGTCTTTAGATTATCTCCCTTTTTGACTAAATACTTTCAGGTGCTTTAAATGGTCCTGTCTGCAGTCTTCCAACACTGTTTAACTATATTTCTTAGATACTGTGTTTCCCTAACCTTCAATGTCAACTTATTTGAGAACCACAGCCCCCACCTCCTTCTTCATTTGCCTAATTGTTTCACACAAAGGCTTCTTGCTTCTATGACAGTTATGTGTCTTTTTGCTCTTCTGCAGTGTGTGTGTATACCTGCTTCCAAAAGCATTCCCAAAGCACAAAATCTGCCCCACTCCATGAGTCCAGAGCACTCATTTTTCACTGGTTCACCTCTGTAGTTAAGCCGATCATCTATTACACTATTTGTGAATCATTTGATCCAAAATGGCTGCCTGCAGTAATATTATCAAGTTGTATTATTTTGACTTGTGGAAAGAAGAGGACATGACTTTCTTCCTCCCCTTTTGAGGTTACCAAGCTGAAAATCCTTTTTCTCAAGCATGTTCTGGTAATAGCCGATACCTTTCCTTGTATTGCATCATGAATGATGTCATTCTTAGATGTGGCTCCAGCTAACATGGCAAGTTAAAGTCCTATATCAACAGTACTGCCCTTTTCTCTGTAATCTGAAGGATACTTTAAATTAGTTTCTGTCCTTTATTTCATCACTATGAGGGGTTCTGGATGCAGCACTTGTGTAAATAATGCTGCTGTTTCCAGTAGATTCACCAGTGTCCCTTCATTACACCTAATTTCAGAAAAAAACTTCATTATGTCTTATTATGTTTTGTATCGTCTTCTAAGGTATGTTGTTTCTGACCCCATGAAAAGCCTATCTGATCGGTATGCACAAATTTCCCATATTTAATGTTACAACCATCGCAGATCATGTCTGAAAGTCTAAAATGGATCACATTCATAAAGCTAATATACAACAAATAATTTTAAGAAAACAAAAATAAATTCCTCTCTTTATGTTGTTGCCGATTCTAATTCTTTACATTTCCAAGTCTGCTACACTGTTCCTAAATCAAGTGTTTGTTTTAATTATGAATGAATGGTACTTTTGAACTTCCTTTTCATCACCCCTGTTAGATGTCACACATCTTCAGATTTTCTGGATTCCAATACCAGTGCTTTTTCTGGTGCCTCTATTACTTCTTACCTCCTCCTCTTTTTGTTGAGAAGGTTCTGTAGCTTCTTGGAGACTAGAGGCTGGTGCCAGTCCTTTAGGTTTCTGGATATTAGATGAGGAAGTAGAGATGAATGACTAGGTAGCCATGACTCATCATTCTTACTAGTAATCTGTTAATGTTTTGTCATGAGGTGTGGCATGCAGTGATGACCATCTTTCACAGCTGACTCTACTGGTAGCCTTGAATCATGGTGGCATACATAGATGCTATGTTCACGCACTAGTGGTTTGACCTCTACATGCTATTTTTGCTTTGAGATATTTAAGTGCAGTTATTATATTTCACAAGCAGGATATACACATTGAGATTTCAGTTTTACACACACACACTCATCAATGGACCTTGCAAACATGGAAAAACATTACAGAGTGATTGCTGTTTTCTGCACGATATCCATATGTATTGAATATTCATCTAATTATGTGTGTAAACTCTCTAAAATATTTAGATGGACCATGGTTATCAAACTGGCCTTTACCAAGTCAAGTTTGTAAGTACTAAATGTTATAGTACAGCAGTACAACAGCACAAGTTAATGCAAAATGTTAACTGTAAATGTAGATCTGTCACTGTGCCTTTGCAATGCTTCATGGAAAACGTATTCCCCATTAGGTTCATTTTTCTCAGAAACCAGTGCCAAACAACTTCTCTTTGGAAGGGATGAGAGATGTTATACAAGAATGACCCCAGTCATATTTTTGCTTACTAAAAGAGAGAGTATGAAACAGCCCCTGCAGACAACCACCAATGGCTCCCCAACTTTGTTCCATAAAAATACCAGGTACGTATATAATTTCAGTTTCTGTACTGATTTTATGCTATCACCCTTGTTTATCCAGAGTGCATCACGTGTTCTACTATCCAGTCCCTGAGAAGTATTATTTGCTTGTTAAGCATAGATTATTAATTTAAGTTGCAAAATATATTTCTATAATTGGCAAATCTGACTTTGGGTAAGAATTTTAAGTTAAGTGAGATGTGGATGAGAATAATGCACTGTAGAAGAAATATGTATTTGAAAGGAAAATTACTGTCAACAGTGATACATTCTGTGATACCACATTTAGTGTCTCTTTACAAGTAAATTGTTATCCATAAGCCAGAGGTAAAGGGCACTGCAGGTCTGATGATGGAATATGGTTACTAATCCAAGCAATATTCTTAAAGTAAAAATATGCTGTTGTCTCACCACCAAGGCACACTAAAGTTATGAAATGACTGTGACCCAGATGATCCTTGATCGATTAGCAGCTGAATAGCTGTAGGAGTCAAGAAGAATAGGATTGGAAGGAGAGACATTTTCCTGGCTCACTTATTCCAGGAAGGAGGGTTGAGAATTCAACCTGTAATTTGGTACTCTCCCAGGTGGTTGGTATGTTATCACAAGACAGATGCTAATTAAATTCAGTATTAGAGGGTATGGCTTGTGCTGACTGGATGTTAAGTGTGGTGTATATATGATGTCATCTGTTCCTCCCAGTTAGGCCATTCCAAAGCTTCCATCTGCATGACAACATATCTGATGCTGCCAGAAGACCTGTATTTCTCCGATTCCCTTCCCACCCTACCTACAGCAAAGGTGATCTTATTCCTGGGGGATAATGCAAGGGAAACTAAAGTCAGGAGCAACAGGAGTGGAAAGCAACATATGGTCAACTGGAAGGTACATAATGGGTAGAAAAAAATAAAACAAAATATACATCTTAACAGCAGATAGTAAGTACTTTAGTGTGAGTCTGTCATCTAGAATCACTTTTAGATCATGGAACTGTGATGGAAATTCCAGCCTATTCCCTTGAAATATAATAAAGTGTGAAAGGAGACAAAGATTTAAGACTAAAGTGTAAAGGAAGGTGGGAAAACAGGAGGTACCTGGTGTGGAGAGAGCCTCATTCCAGAAAAGAGGTACATGCTTGCTAAGAAATCAAACATCTTGCAATGTAGGAACATGAGGGCAGTCAAACAATACTATGTATAACAGAAGCCGGTAATCATGGGTAAAAACATGCTTAATTCAATGTAGAATGTGTTTCTGGAAATAGCTTGTGAAAACTAAAAATAAAGAATGTTTGTCAAAAAAACTCTTTCTGCTCCTAATTTATTTACTTAAGAAACAAGAGTATAATTAAAGAGGAAATATCATTACATGCATGCATTCTATTTTTTATTCAAAGGTAATTTTGTTTTAAGAGCCAGTTAAAGTCTTTATTAACTGTGCAGAGATATATATTTTAGTTTATTTTATTCATTTGTGATATGGGTAAAACCACTAGGCACAAGCCTAGTGGTCCCAGGGAACAAAACGGCACTGTCTCATTAAGTGAGTTGAGCAATATCGCAAAGAAGGCAAATGGAGGCCGAGGAAATCAAACTCTAAGCTAAAGTATGCAGTGCATGAATCATCTGCATTCAACTGTCATAGCTGTCATCTTTGTATGGGATGATAACTTTTGCTGTGCAGGTATTCCAGAGGATTTTGCTCTGGAAAATCTTTCAGGATATAGACAAACAATTGCACTATACAATCTATGGTAGACATGTTTTCCTGTTGTCCATTTGTACTGCCTTCTGAGATGTGATCACAAGTTGCGATATCAACACTTACCAGTCAAAGTGACTCTTTTTAGCTGTTAACATTACAATCAGCAAACAGAAGTATTAATTAGAAAATAATTACATCAAGTATTTAGGCCTTGAGATATTGTCTTGATTCTCAAATTACACTTAGTACCATAAAAGGGTCTACTGTGATATTTGCATGTGTCTAAACTGCATACCAGAATTAGTCTGAACACTATCTAAAATGAGCTAAGTACACCGCCCCTAAAATAAACAAGCAATAATGCCAGACAGGGTCTGTATTAATGTGTAATTAACACCTGCCCAGGCGGCATTGGGCTTCTACACACCTGGAAGGGCATTAATTACACATTAACACATACCTGAAGGGCATTATTGCACTTAGAGAATCGGCTTTCTGTAAAATTGTTCTGTTTTACTTAACTTATATATATATTTTTATTAATACTATTTTTTTAGTATATTGTGATGTAAAATAGTTCCTCCACCCAATGTTTCAAACTTGCTGTAGTATATGTTAATGGTGTTGGAGGAAGCATTTTACAGTCAAAATAGAACATTTAAAAATAACCAGGTTATTTACTTTATTTTTTAGTCCCTTACTCCTAAATCATTTGGGTGGCAGTCATTGGAGATTGAAATTACTAAATAATGACATACATTTGAGCTTCAGACTTTTATTTTCTTCAGAAAATTCATGCCAACATAAATCCTTTACTTAAGCAACTTATAGGTTCATAGATAGGTACTAGGCTATCGGCCCAAGGGCCTACGTAAGCCTAGCCAGCAAGGTTCCATAGCTTATGCCACCCAAGAAAGTTATTTTCCTGTGCCACTGTCCAGCAGAGACACAGAAGTGATCCCCAGGGTGTATTTCCTATTTCCCATCCACTCATCAAGATTTTTCATGAAGAGTGCTAATGAAGAACTTTGCTTGACATAGATGGGTAGCTTGTTCCAGAGTATAGGAAGTCTGTGGGACAGGAATCTATCTCTCCAGCATGTCCTGTTTATTGTGGTGACAAGGTTTAGGTCCCTAGAGCGTGTAGCTCGGAGGGATTGGGATTTCTTTAAGTGTAGCATGTCCAACAGCTCTGGGTTTGACATAGCTTTATATATTAGGCAGAGATCACCTCGGAGTAGGGGATATGCTACGGAGTAAAGCTGGAGTTTTTTGAGGCGGTCAGTGTAGGGCATTTGTTTGAGGCCACTAATCCTCTTTGTGAGGTACTTCTGTGGCCTTTCCAGCTGCTGCAGATGTCTTGTGAGGTACATTCCAAAAGGTGCGTTGACCTCTATAATGGGTCTAATGAGTGACGAGTAGAGGGGAACAATGACCTCTTTTTTCCTGGATGAGAACCCTTTTATGATGAGGTGTGCCACGTAGAAGGACTTCCTCACTACTGTGGCGATGTGACTTTTGTAATTTTATAAGAGCAATAATTAAAATCTGTTTCTGTTTTACAGCCTTTGTTCACCCTTTATTTTAGACTTTATCCAGATTTCTTCAGCTGAAAGGTGCAGAGGTATGCAAACCTCTTTACTTCTGCTGTCAGTAGTCATCCCACTCACTCAGTCTCACACACACGCACACCTCTGCATCAGAAAAATGCATGCTAATGAAAACCCTGTTATTCTAGCAGCCTTCTAAGATTATAAGAGCAATATTTAAAATCTGTCCCTATTTTAAGCCCTTTGTTTCCTCATTAATTGTGACTTTGTCCAGATTTCTTTGCCAAGACATATGGTCGAGAGGCACGCAAAGCTCTTATGTGATGCTGCCATTGCTAGATCGCTCTCACTCTTTGCTTTCTCTCTCTCACACACACACACACACACACACACACACACACACACACACACACACACACACACACACACACACACACTTTTTTCTGTGTCACTGATTTTCATTCAGTCATCTCTCTCTTACTTTCATATAAGCATACACTCTCACACACACAGACACACATAAGCTTTTCATTTTACACTTGCTAAACAGAAGAAGCACTGCTTAGCGAGTGTAAAATAGTAGCTCAACCAATCTCTCTCACACTCATACAGGCATACTGTCTCACACACATACACACACAATTATTATTATTTTTTTTTTTTTGAAATGTCAAAAGCTGCTACCCAAAAGTTAAAACTCCTGTACAAAAATGTAAATAAAACAGCAAAACACAGGAGTGCGAGTCGGCAGAATAAGAAAATCCACATCAACGAGTCTCCGTAATAAGAACAAAGCACAAGGCAGGCAGTCTTCACTTCACCAATGGATAAACAGTCTTCACTTCATGAATAAGATAAAGATGTTCATCGTGTTTCACTGTTGCAGTCATTACTCTTGGGTTATCCTGCTGGCAGGCTACCCGCAGTCGGCCTGAATTCCAAAGTCTTGGTCCGGCGTCGGTTGCTGTCGCCTCTTCCCTGACGTCAGTGCGCCAGGGGTATAAAAGATGCAGCCGATGCCATTTTCTTCAGTCTGTCTTGCCGCGCGGTGCCCCAAGCAAAAGCAGTTTGCAAGTGCCGGTCGGCCGACTTCTGAGATTTTCAAAGTCGAATTTCAGATCCGAAGTCTTCATTAAAGCTAAGTACCCTGTTGGGGAAACTTTTTTCTTGCTCCAGACCGATGTCAGAAAAAGTTAACAACTGTATTTCTTGTGGGAAGCAAATACCTCATAAGGATTTTCATTCTTACTGTATTTCTTGCCTAGGCCCTGATCATGACGTTGCTAGCTGTCGGTTTTGTGCTAGATTTAACCAACACACTATTAAGCGTCGGTACGATTTTGCCTTTCATTACTTTCGCCGAAGGTTTAATTATATAATGCCGTCGGAACAGCCAATGACCGGAGTTTATAAAAGCGCAAGGAAAAGGACAAGCATCCGAGGTCCAAAACCGACGACAAGGCCCCCGCTAGGCCAGTCGCCGGTTCTCAGTGAGGCCCTTTCGCAGCCCCTGACGCCCACTTCCTCACTGCCACAGGCCGCTTCGGACTCCCACGTGGAGCCTACTAGGCCTCTGAATACTCAAGGCATTGGACTCTCGGAAACTATTCCCTCAGATGGGTCCGGAAACGCTGAGCAGGCATCGGCTTCTGAGGGTGTTTTCAGACCTACACAATTATATGTCAAGCCAACCTCAGCTTCAAAGACAAAGACTAAAACAGCTCTAAAGACAAAGAAACAAGTACAGCATTCTCCTGGACAGACTTCCATGCCTAAGAAACAGATGCTTAAAATGGCCAAAGACCTAATTACTTTGATCAGGGGTTCCCATCCCGAAGACCTAATTACTTTGATCAGGGGTTCCCATCCATCTCCTGATAAGAGGCCTAGGCAAGAGACAGAATATGACTCTTCTGATCAGGTTTCAATTTCCTCTGACTCCTCTTCTGAACAGGGATACTCTTTTCCTCCCTATGAGGATTCTGATGCTGAAGAATCTATTCCTTCAGCCTCTCCTCCTGAGGATTATTCTTTTGGGAAAACCCAGCATACCATGAGGGAGCATTTTCACTGGGAGAGCCAAGATTACTCAGAATCTAAGAAAAGGCTCAGAGACTTTCTTTTACTACCTCAGCACAGACCTCTTGCTATTCCACCTGTTCTAGACATTGTAGATGATGTATTTTCAGAGCCTGTCTCCTGACTCTTAACCCCCTGCACCTGCTAACCCAGACAGATACTACAGGGTTCCAGACTCTCATAAATTTCTATATAAAAACCTTGCTGCTGACCCAGAAACTATATCTCAGGGTCCCAAAGGCGTCAAGGCTTCCACTGCAAAAAACCCTGTCCCCTCTGATAGGGATTCTAGGGCACTGGACAGATGGGGGAAAAAAGTTTACATTTCTGCTACCTCGGCTGTAAGGGCTTTAAATTGTCAATTTCATATGCTTAAATATCAGCAATACTTAATTTCACTGCTTAAACAGAAAATGTTGACAAATTCTGAATGTTCTGATAACAAGGAAATGCAGGATTTATTGCATGCAGCTGAACAAATGGGAAAGCATACTTTGCAATGTGGTTTTGATTCACTGGAGGCCTCTTGCAGGGCCGCTGTTACGGGTTCTGTCATTAGAAGGCATGCTTGGTTAAAGGAACAGAATCTGCCTGATCATATTAAAGCAAAATTATTGGATGCTCCATTACAGCATGATACTTTGTTTGGTGTTAATGCAGAAGAGGTGTTGAAGAAAATGGAGGATAAAGCGAAATCCATGCAGACAGTTAAGTATTTTTTTACAGGTACAGCCACCCAGATTTAGCAGGAACTGGCCTACAAAGAATTGGTCTTTTCCAGTGTCAGACAGGCCACAAAGAGGCAGATACAGACGCCCCAGAGGCAGATCCCAGCCCCAAGGCTCATACAGGCCTAAACAATGGGGTACTTCTACCTCCAAAAGCGGAGAAGACAAATCACAACCATACAGGAAACAGTTCCAATGACTTTCCTCTGCCAGAACCAAGCATTTATCTTTTGGCAGCCCCCTTAGGGGGAAAACTAGCACTTTTTTCACCAAATTGGCACATGATTACCCAGGACAAATGGGTCTTGAACATAGTGTCTCAGGGCTACAGGTTCCACTTTCACACCCTGCCAAGGGCAAAAGGTATGCCAGACCTGCCACACAATCAATGGTCAGAGGCAAAAAAACAAGTTTCATCCCTCATGGGCATGAGGGCCATTCAGCAAGTACCACAACGACAGCAGGGACAAGGATTTTACTCGAGACTTTTCTTGGTGCCAAGAAAGGACAAAGCCTGGAGACCAATACTGGACCTGTCTATTCTAAACACATTTCTGGACGTTCCAAAATTCAAAATGTTGACCCTGCAGCAGCTACTACCCATGCTGGGCAAGAAGGTTTGGCTGGTAACTTTGGACCTAAAAGAGGCATACCTGCATGTCCCAATCAGACATTCTTGCAGAAGATACCTCAGATTCATAGCTGGCTCAATGCACTACCAATTCACTGCACTGCCCTTTGGCTTATCTACTACTCCCAGGGTCTTCACAAAATGCCTGGCACCAGTAATTGCATTTTGCAGACAAAGAGGAATTCAAATATATCCTTACTTGGACGACTGCCTTATTCAAGCAGAGAACAAAGACATTCTACTAAAGCATCTGGCGTTTGTAAAAAGATTACTAATTTGCCTAGGGTACACAGTAAACGAAAAGAAATCAAAACTAGTACCCTCTCAAGAGATAATATTCCTGGGTGCAAGCTTAAATACAACTGCCCAGATGGCTTATCTCACGCCAAACAAACAAAGGCAACTGACTTCTTACTGCAAAATGTTGGCAACAAAGACCCAGTTATCTGCAAAAAAAATTCTGCAGGCTTTGGGCTTCATGGCATCCTGCATTCTGCTAATTCCATATGCCAGACTGCATATGAGGAAACTACAATGATATCTAAAAAGTGTTTGGACTCAACATTGCCACAGCCTGGAAACATTAATTACCCTCATTCCCTGCCTGCAACAGGAGTTTTGATGGTGGGCACAGGCCTGTCACCACAACAAGGGACAACCATTCAGTTTACCCACAGCCAGGCAGACACTAACAACGGACGCATCAGATTATGCCTGGGGCCCCACATGGCAGGAAAATGTATTCAGGGCACATGGCCCGCAAGCCAGATGCATCTTCATATCAATCAAAAAGAGATGCTAGCTGTTCAGAATGCCCTGACAGCTTTCAAGGATCTACTTCATCCAGGACAACTACTGATAAAGACGGACAATACTACAGTCATGTGGTACATAAACAAGCAGGGAGGCACACATTCCTACCCCCTCTGCAGACAAGCCATGACTTTGTGGGACACAGCATTGACTTATCAAGTTCACCTACAAGCACAATTCCTGCCAGGAAAAATAAATACTCTGGCAGACGAACTAAGCAGAAACCTCATGGATCCCCATGAGTGGAAACTGGATCCACAAGTCTTCAGAATAACAAGGAAATGGGGATGCCCAGACATAGATCTATTTGCCTCCCCTCACAACTGCCAACTACAGAGATTCTGCACGAGGATTTATCACAAGCAAGCATGGAGAGTGGATGCTCTATCCTTCAGCTGGAAAAACCTAACAGTATATGCCTTTCCTCCACTGCCTCTCCTCCCCAAGGTACTCCTAAAGGTCAGACAAGAGAAGCCAAAAGTGATACTGATTGCCTCAGACTGGCCACGCCATCACTGGTACCCTATCCTAAAGAACTTGTCTCAAGGTCCAGCCTGGACATTGCCTCAAACTTCTCACTTACTGACCCAACAAAACAATCAGATCCTGCACAGCCAACTCAGGACCTTAAATCTGGCAGCATGGCGGATAATGTAGCCATTCAGAACACTCCTCTCTCCAAAGCTGTAATGGATGTTATCTTGGAGGCCAGGAGGCCCAGTACCAGAAAATCTTATGCAGAAAAATGGAAGAGATTCTGTGCTTGGAACCAGGAACAAGGAATTGACACGTTTGTACCAAATATTCCTCAGATCTTACAATACTTAACTGAGATGCTGGACAAAGGCCTATCCTTTTCATCAATTAAGATTCATGCCTCTGCCATTTCAGCCCATTACAATATGGAACCACCTATCTTTTCTCATCCTTTAATAAAGCAGTACCTCAGAGGGGCCAAAAACATAAGACCTCCAAGGAGAGCACCAATACCTGAATGGGACCTCAATTATGTCTTGGAAAAACTCACACTGCCTCCTTTTGAGCCAGCCTCAACAGCTGATATAAAATTCTTATCCTGGAAAACAGCTCTGCTCCTAGCAATAACCTCTGCAAGATGAGTCTTGGAGTTACAGGCACTCATGGCTGTGGAACCTTTTATCATTTTCCATCAAGACTGGGTTTCTCTGAGGACGCACCCTACATTTATGCCTAAGGTGGTGTCCAGTGTGGCCCTTAATCAAACCATTCACTTGCCTACCTTTTATCCAAACCCACAGAACAAGGGGGAGAGACTTCTGCATTCTTTGGACATACACAGACAGCTATGCTTCTACTTAGACAGAACTAAAGCTTTCGGAAAGACTGAGCAACTTTTAGTGGCATATGCTGCAGGATCACAAGGAAAGGCTATCTCAAAACAGACTATTTTAAAATGGATAGGCCATTGCATTCGTTTCTGCTACTCACAGCATGGCAAATCAGTGCCTAAGGGCATTAGGCCACATTCTACCAGAGCAGCAGCCACTTCAGCAGCCTTCCTCAGAGGAGTACCAACCAAAGACATCTTAGAGGCTGCAACTTGGAGTTCAGTGCACACTTTTACAAAGCACTACCACTTACCTCTCTACTCTAAATCCAGAGCAGGCTTTGCCACTGCAGTTCTGCAGGGCCTCATAGCCTCTCCTATTCCTATTTAGCCCAGCCACCCATCCTCAGCTTTGGGATTCAACCCAGGAGTAATGACTGCAACAGTGAAACATGATGAACATAGTACAGTTGTGTACCTACCATAAATGTAGATGTTCGAGTGTATTCACTGTTGCAGTCCAGGTTACCCTCCCACCAGCCCCCTTTCATTTGCTGGGTTTTATCTGTACTTCTCTATTCTATACAACCTATGTGGTATATTTGCTTGTAGATTAAGGAAATGTTTACTTTAGTGCATGCATGTTTATTGGCATAATCTATTTAGCCTACCCTTTTGGGGGCACCTGACATCTGGGGCAAGAAAAACTGAAGAAAATGGCATCGGCTGCATCTTTTATACCCCTGGCGCACTGATGTCAGGGAAGAGGCGACAGCAACCAATGCCAGACCAAGACTTTGGAATTCAGGCCAACTGCGGGTAGCCTGCCACTAGGATAACCCAAGAGTAATGACTGCAACAGTGAATACACTCGAACATCTACATTTATGGTAGGTACACAACTGTACTTTTCTTTTATTCAACAAGTAAACAGATATGGCAAGCGCTTTCACCCCACTGGGCTTCTTCAAGCCAAAACACCAAATATCTTTAAAATGTCCTATATATACTCTTTAAAACTGACATCATATCCTGTGGTATAATTAAATAATAAACAATTAAATGGCATGCAACTATTAACTATTGCATTCTCACTAACAACAATAAAAGGTACAACATAAAAAATAAAAAACAATAAAAAAGACACAACTCATTTAAAACATACTAATAACATAGTAAAACCATCACTTGGTGCTTCATGTTAAATACAATATTTCAATAAGAGAAAGACAAACGCATAAATACATCAAAATATATATATAAAAATATATATGTGTATGCTAACCGCTGCACTAAACCTTAAGTCTCCTGCCTTTCAACATAGGTCTCATGGGTACTCTTTCATTTAAGCCAAGCTCCCTATCTGCTCTCAACCTGATAATCCATTTAGTCTCATTCTGTTCAGTAAAGTTCACAACATCACCTCTTCTAATCGTAGGTATATTAACCTGTATAAAGAGGAACTTAAACTTGTGTTGTGCAGATGTTTCCAATACATGTTTCGAGAGAGCATTTCTATTAGATTTAATATGAATATTGTATTGGTGCTCTCTAATCCTGTCCTTAAGCCTTCTGTCCATCTTGCCCACATAGAATGCTGGGCAGGACGTACAGTAGGCCAAATAAACAATATGCTCTGTATCACATGTAGCCAATGCATAAAAATAAAAGCACTGTTGACTAACAGGATGTATAAAAGTTGCAGTACTATCTATCATGTAACAAAAATTACAGTTCCTACAAGGTCTAGTAGAAGCTGTTATACAGCGTTGCAGGTGGTTATTATATCTATCTGGATAGCACAGGATCCTGTGAAGGTTCATACGATTCTTGTACACAAACCTAGGTGTATCACCCACTATGTCACGAATTAGTGGGTCAACAGTTAATATGTCCCAATACTTAACGTAAATATTCCTGATCTCATTAACATCCTGTGTGTAATGTATAGATACCTTAGTTCCATCCTTATACTCCACTATACCATCTAACACATTGTTTCCATTACTTTCTGTATCAACCCTATTCATAAAATAGGGAGAGACCCGATCTCTCCTAAGTGTCTTAACTCCCATAAAACCCTCTCTGATTTCCTCTTGGCTATAGGCCCTATCAGTTAGTTGATTGTGAAGACCGGATAATTCACTATGAAAACCTATTTCTCTAGGGTTAAGGCGAGAGACCCACATCGCCTGCCCCCTCACTATGTTTCTAAAGACAAACTTAGGGTGCATGCTAGCACTGTGTAATAGAGAGTTCCTATAACAAGACTTCCGAAAGACCCCTGTGTTCAGTAAACCACCAGGAAGTCTTTCTACAAACACATCCAAGTATGAAACTGACGTTATTGATTCATTCATCATAAATTTCAAATATGGTGTCAATGAATTAATTTGTTCCAAAAAACTAAGTAAATCATCTTCACTAGCTGTCCATACTAAAAAAAGGTCATCAACAAAACACACATAAAATTTGACAAACTTCTTAAAACTCTCTAACTCAAACAAGCTACGCCTCTCCCAGTCAGCCATTACCAAGTTGGAGTAGCTATTGGCACACGAGGTGAGGCCATCTTTTTGAATATAAATTTTATTAAAAGTAAAAATATTATTAGTCAACACAATATGCAGTAATCTACAAAAAGTGTCTATAGACGATCCAAAAAAGTTGGAATCCATTTCCAGGCATCTACGTACACATTCAATACCCTCACTGTTGGAAATCATAGTAAATAGGGATTGGACATCCAATGTAACTAACCAATATGGCAAATCTACAGGAAAAGCTGTCATTTTTTCATAAAGCATCAGAAGAAATTGTTTGGTATCCCTCATAATGTGCCCATATGTTTTAACTACTGGTCTAAATCTAAATTCTAAATATAAGGAAATGGGTTCAGTTGCCCAACCTCGTCCAGCAACAATGGGTCTCATAGGTGGATGAGTCGGATGTTTATGAATTTTAGGCATACCTTGTATGCTTGGAATCAGAGGGTGACTAACTAAAAATAAATAATTTTGTTGATCAGTAATCATCCCACTACCAAATAAATCTGTTAAAGACATTAATACTTCATTAATACACCTCTTCACTTGGCTAGGCACTATCCGACAATAAAACTGTGAGTCACTCAACATGTTCTCCATGCTTTCAACTTAACTACATATATTCACCACAACCACAGGGCCTCCCTTGTCTGCTGGTCTAATAGTAATATTGGAATCACACCTAAGTGCCCTTAGTGCTGTTCTTAACCTCGGATTTAAATTACCATACCATTTCTTATATCTATTATCATTGTTATGTTTATGTAAATCTTCTTCGACTAATTTAGAAAAGGCATCAATTAAAGGATGCAAGTTAAGAACGTACATACTTGGTTTTCTTAAATTTTGGCCCTTATTAACTTGTGTAGAATTACCAAAATCAAGTTTTAACTGTATATTGTGAGCAAAAAACTTTACATCCATAACAGAGTCAGTTATATCACTTCTAATAGACTGTATGAATGTCAAACCCCTATCTAAGACTTCAATTTCATTCTTCATATTTATGTGTTTGTCTTTCTCTTATTGAAATATTGTATTTAACATGAAGCACCAAGTGATGGTTTTACTATGTTATTAGTATGTTTTAAATGAGTTGTGTCTTTTTTATTGTTTTTTATTTTTTATGTTTTACCTTTTATTGTTGTTAGTGAGAATGCAATGGTTAATAGTCACATGCCATTTAATTGTCTATTATTTAATTATACTGCAGGATATGATGTCAGTTTTAAAGAGTATATGTAGGACATTTTAAAGATATTTGGTGTTTTGGCTTGAAGAAGCCTAGTGGGGTGAAAGCGCTTGCCATATCTGTTTACTTGTTGAATAAAAGAAACTTTATCTTATTCATGAAGTGAAGACTGTTTATCCATTGGTGAAGTGAAGGCTGCTTGCCTTGTGCTTCGTTCTTATTATGGAGACTCGTTGATGTGGATTTTCTTATTCTGCCGACTCCACTCCTGTGTTTTGCTGTTGTTTTATTTACATTTTTGTACAGGAGTTTTAACTTTTGGGTAGCAGCTTTTGACATTTTATTTATTATATTTATTTGCTACCCGATAGTTATGGCAGAACCTAATTTACAGTGCGTTGAGTTACCTTATAATCCTGACAACCTGTTGAATAATGCTCGAAACCTGAATAGGTTTGAGAACTGTGTATCAGGTGATGAGAATCCGTTACTTGCGTATGATGTGATACTTAGTCCGATGGACGCTTCAGCACATGAAGTAAACTGTAGTGGTTTATCCACCTTAATGAATCAGCTAGAGGTGGATTTTTTGAAATTAAAGAGGATGCAACTTCTGCGCCAACATTTTGAGGTATGCATTAGTCGTAAAATTATTCCGAGGGGACTACGGATATTAAAGATGCCAACTACAGGTACTTTATTTCCTGATTTATTGTACAAATGGCAACAGATTAATATTGAAACCAGTTTGCAATATATGACTTTACTCAATGACCATTTTCGCCCAGAAGAAGCTGCATTGCGTGTTCGTATTAGAGAACAAAAACAGTTTATTTGTGACACTTATCCATCTGTTGTTGTTGATAAAAGTTTTGAGAAACTGCTAGATAATGTATTTCTGTTCGAGAAGAAATTACTCGAACAGAAGCAGAACAAGATTCACAGAGACACAATTGATTTTAGGAATGGTCATGTGTTCACTTGGCCGAGAACCGAATTTGATAAGAATGGACATGGGAGAGCAGCTCCAAATGTGTTAAAAACAAAAGGCGATGTTAAAGTTGTTTGTAGTGAAGATGTTGTTTGTGATGCTGTACCTATTGGAGGGAGTGAACAATTATTTAGTAATGTTAAAAACACCATTGTAACTACTGCAATTGTTCACAATGAGAATATCATTAGTGAAACACCACAATCTCCTGTTGTAGTACCCGATGCAGAAGGTTCTAATGATAATGCTAATACATGTCATACAGATTCAGGAATAGAAAATTATGAACCTCCTAGTACCTCCAAGACTCAGGCCAGTCATGATGGGTCTGTTAGAAAGAAGACTAAGAGTACGCTCAATCATGGACACATAGTACTAGATGGACCTGCCCCTTTCCCCATACATGAGTTCAGAAGGGGAGGGAGGGACAGATCCATGAGCAGGGGGGAGACAGAAGAGAAAAATGTTAGAGGAAGAATATGTGGGTCCACAGTTGAAGAAAATGTGAGAGAAAACGACAAATCACTAGTCTGGAATATATCAACTAGAATTTTGACTAAGGATGAAATTGAAGTCTTAGATAGGGGTTTGACATTCATACCGTCTATTAGAAGTGATATAACTGACTGTTATGGATGTAAAGTTTTTTGCTCACAATATACAGTTAAAACTTGATTTTGGTAATTCTACACAAGTTAATAAGGGCCAAAATTTAAGAAAACCAAGTATGTACGTTCCTAACTTGCATCCTTTAATTGTTGCCTTTTCTAAATTAGTCAAAGAAGATTTACATAAACATAACAATGATAATAGATATAAGAAATGGTATGGTAATTTAAATCCGAGGTTAAGAACAGCACTAAGGGCACTTAGGTGTGATTCCAATATTACTATTAGACCAGCAGACAAGGGAGGCCCTGTGGTTGTGATGAATAGATGTAGTTATGTTGAAAGCATGGAGAACATGTTGAGTGACTCACAGTTTTATTGTCGGATAGTGCCTAGCCAAGTGAAGAGGTGTATTAATGAAGTATTAATGTCTTTAACAGATTTATTAGGTAGTGGGATGATTACTGATCAGCAAAATGATTTATTTTTAGTTAGTCACCCTCTGATTCCAAGCATACAAGGTATGCCTAAAATTCATAAACATCCGACTCATCCACCTACGAGACCCATTGTTGCTGGACGAGGTTGGGCAACTGAACCCATTTCCTTATATTTAGAATTTAGATTTAGACCAGTAGTTAAAACATATGGGCACATTATGAGGGATACCAAACAATTTCTTCTGATGCTTTATGAAAAAATGACAGCTTTACCTTTAGATTTGCCATATTGGTTAGTTACATTGGATGTCCAATCCCGATTTACTATGATTCCCAACAGTGAGGGTATTGA
Source organism: Protopterus annectens (assembly GCF_019279795.1). Lineage (NCBI taxonomy): Eukaryota > Metazoa > Chordata > Ceratodontiformes > Protopteridae > Protopterus > Protopterus annectens. The sequence goes on from NC_056747.1 coordinate 201,355,146, forward strand.
ATGTGTACGTAGATGCCTGGAAATGGATTCCAACTTTTTTGGATCATCTATAGACACTTTATGTCGATTACTGCATATTGTGTTGACTAATAATATTTTTACTTTTAATAATAAAATTTATATTCAAAATGATGGCATGGCTATAAGCACCTCGTGTGCCAATAGCTACTCCAACTTGGTAATGGCTGATTGGGAGAGGCGTAGCTTGTTTGAGTTAGAGAGTTTTAAGAAGTTTGCCAAATTTTATGTGCGTTTTGTTGACTACCTTTATTTGGTATGGACAGCTAGTGAAGATGATTTACTTAGTTTTTTGGAACAAATTAATTCGTTGACACCATATTTGAAATTTACGATGAATGCATCAATAACGTCAGTTTCATTTTTGGATGTGTTTGTAGAAAGACTTCCTGGTGGTTTACTGAACACGGGCGTCTTTTGGAAGTCTTGTTATAGCAACTCTCTATTACACAGAGCTAGCATGCACCCTAAGTTTGTCTTTAGAAACATAGTGAGAGGGCAGGCGATGCAGGTCTCTCACCTTAACCCTAGAGAAATAGGTTTTCATAGTGAATTATCCAATCTTCATAATCAACTAACTGATAGGGCCTATAGCCAAGAGGAAATCAGAGAGGGTTTTATGGGAGTTAAGACACTTAGGAGAGATCGGGCCTCTCCCTATTTTATGAATAGGGTTGATACAGAAAGTAATGGAAACAATGTGTTAGATGGTACAGTGGAGTATAAGGATGAAACTAAGGTATCTATAAATTACACACAGAATGTTAATGAGATCAAGAATATTTACTTTAAGTATTGGGACATATTAACTGTTGACCCACTAATTTGTGATATAGTGGGTGATACACCTAGGTTTGTGTACAAGAATCGTATGAACCTTCACAGGATCCTGTGCTATCCAGATAGATATAATAACCACCTGCAACGCTCTATAACAGCTTCTACTTGTAGGAACTGTAATTTTTGTTACATGATAGATAGTACTGCAACTTTTATACATCCTGTTAGTCAACAGTGCTTTTTTTTATATACTATGGCTACATGTGATACAGAGCATATTGTTTATTTGGCCTACTGTACGTCCTGCCCAGCATTCTATGTGGGCAACATGGACAGAAGGCTTAAGGACAGGATTAGAGAGCATCAATACAATATTCATATTAAATCTAATAGAAATGCTCTCTCGAAACATGTATTGGAAACGTCTGCACAACACAAGTTTAAGTTCCTCTTTATACAGGTTAATATACCTACGATTAGAAGAGGTGATGTTGTGAACTTTACTGAACAGAATGAGACTAAATGGATTATCAGGTTGAGAGTAGATAGGGAGCCTGGCTTAAATGATAAAGTACCCATGAGACCTATGTTGAAAGGCAGGAGACTTAAGGTTTAGTGCAGCGGTTAGCATATACATACATATTTTTATATATATATTTTGATGTATTTATGAATTTGTCTTTCTCTTATTGAAATATTGTATTTAACATGAAGCACCAAGTGATGGTTTTACTATGTTATTAGTATGTTTTAAATGAGTTGTGTCTTTTTTATTCTTTTTTATTTTTTATGTTTTACCTTTTATTGTTGTTAGTGAGAATGCAATGGTTAATAGTCACATGCCATTTAATTGTCTATTATTTAATTATACCACAGGATATGATGTCAGTTTTAAAGAGTATATATAGGACATTTTAAAGATATTTGGTGTTTTGGCTTGAAGAAGGCCAGTGGGGTGAAAGCGCTTGCCATATCTGTTTACTTGTTGAATAAAAGAAACTATCTTATTCATGAAGTGAAGACTACCTGCCTTGTGCTTTGTTCTTATTATGGAGACTTGTTGATGTGGATTTTCTTATTCTGCCGACTCACACTCCTGTGTTTTGCTGTTGTATTATTTATTTATTTTTTTATTTTACTTTACTTTTTTACATTTTTCAATTGCTAAACAGCAGAAGTGTTGCTTAGCGAGTATAAAATAGTGGTGGCCATTCCATTTTCTCATTTCAAGCTCCATGCCTGATTCATATGCTGTCGTGAAGCAGTGGGCTCATTTTTCAGTGGACATTACTTTTACATTAATACCCTGCTGGAGGATGCTCGTTCTCCAATCAGGGTACTGATGTACAGTCAGCCCATTCTTTAATTTAAAATAATATTTTTACAGGAAGGCAAGAACCTGTGTACTCCCATGTGGGAGGTTTACCTCCTATAACCCCTTACAGATTTTATATATATATATAAAAAATGCAGTTTGCTCTTCCACAACATCAGATCTAGTATATATATATATATATATATATATATATATATATATATATATATATATATATATATATACTAGATCTGATGTTGTGGAAGAGCAAACTGCATTTTAACATGCATTTTTCAATTCAGTGTCTCCCAGAATTGTGCAGTATGAATGGCAATTGGCAAAACGAACAAACATTAACTCAAGCAGAAAAGTAAACTTAGATGCCTCTGGGATTAGATTATTGATTTAGATCCCTTTAGGAAACTGGACAAGGTTCAGCATCCTGGTGTTGTGCTAGACACCCATGTCAGATCTGTGGAAAGGACACAAAACCCTGCATCCTTGTTCATAAAACGCATTAGTATTAACTGAACCCCTGCACTGAGAACCTACTGCTGTCTGTGAAGTAACCTATATAGACAGCCATTGATTTTAGGCAGGTATACTAGTATGATTTGTTTTATTTTTTTTTTCTCAAAAAATTTTTTATTAATTATATGAATAGCAAGACAATTAAAAGATTATACATAACAAGAAGGCATAAATGAACATATAACAATTCATCTAGTGATAACAACCTTCATGAGATTTTGATAAGTTATTTAGAAATAAAACATACACCATATGTACACTATATACAAGTTAGGCAACCTGAGAGAAAAAAAATATATATATATATATATTTAACATTAACTATTTAATATGTTTAGAACCTTTTCTAACACAACCTTTCTAATAGCTTTTTTTTTGGACTTCCACCTAAGTATCTTTGAGCATCAATAAATTTAAAAGCCATTTTCTGGAAAGTAACCCATTTTAATTTAGAACGATCAATCCAATTTTGTATTATATAAAGTTTTAGTAATGAGCAAATAAAAATGATAACATGAATATCAACTTTTGAAAGATGAATCAATGGAATATGTAGAATAGCAAATTCCCACGTCAACGTGGATTTTTGATATCCCATTTTCTGCAGTCTGACTTTCAAAGATGTCCACAATCTGTGAGAAAAATGACAATACCATAGAATATGAAGGAGGTCTGCCTGGGGATGAGAACAGCATGAACACGAAGGGGATTTATTTGGGTTAAATTTGTTTAATTTGATTGGGGTAAAGTAGGCATCATTATTAATCATTAATTGTGTGTATGCTAATTTTTTAAAAGGGATAAATTCCTTAGTGTGTCTAATAGCCAGGACTTTCTGAGATTCTGACAACTGGGAATTATAATTCAACCAAACATTAGATAAAAGACAGTTGTGGTCCATCATTAAAGAATTAATTAATTTATATGAGTTTGAGAGCATTTTATCAGATGATGAAAGTATTTTGATAATCGTGTTAAGGTTTTACATTGTGAGTCTATGGGGACCAGAGATACAAATTTGTTTTTAATTATTGCTCTTAGTTGTGTAAGAATTGGTGAGTAATTCCAGTTTACTTTCAATACCTTACGCCAGTCAGATAAAGGCAAGTCAAGATATTTCAAAACATCTCCTACTTTTAGATTTTTAATTAAAGGATAGTTTGTTAAGTTCAAAAGTTTATTGTCCAATAATATATTTGGGTTTAGATGAATTGGCTGAACATGGTGCGAGATCTTTTCTAGTTTACACATTTTGAGTAAGGTTTGGAAATCTCTAATCTTTTGTTTAAATACTGCAGATATATTTTTAATAAATAAACTATCCAGAGAGATAAAGGGAATAGCTTCAGGATTTAAATGATTAGAAATGACATAATTTTATCCATAAAGAGTGATTTGGATAAGAAGTGTTATTGAATTTAGAGATAGTAAGAAGTTTATTGGATGAGACAATCAAATAATAGAGATAAAGATTAGGTAAACCCAAACCTCCCTTGTCCTTCGAAAATGCCAATCTAGAATAGGAAATTCTAACAGATTTAGGGAACCATATGAATTTTGCCAAAGCTTTATTTACAGACACAAAAAATTTTTTTGAAATTATCTGATCAGATGATGAGAATTGGTAAAGAAATTTAGGCAGAATATTCATTTTAATAATGGCCACCCTTGAAAGAAATGAAAGGTTTAGATGCTTCCATCTGTCCATATCAGACAATATAGAGTTCCATAATTTATTAATATTATTTTGAAAGGAAGATTTATTATTGTGTTCTAAATTGATTCCTAAATATTTTATATTAAGTAAACTGAAAATGATCGTCTGGAAACAAAAAAGATTTGTGTGCTAAATGATTTAAGGGAAAAATATGAGTTTTTGTAGAATTTAAAAGATAGCTGGAAACCAAAGAAAAATAATCAATAGAATTCATTATTTTTCTGTAATCAGATAATGGAGTTTGAAAGTAGATTACTAAATCATCCGCAAAAGCAGAGAAATGAATATTAGTATTAAGAATTCTAGGGATGTTATGAAAAGTATTTTGAGTAATAAACAATAACAAAGGTTCTAAGTAAATGTTGAAAAGAAAAGGGGACAATGGACAACCCTGTCTTGTTCCTTTAGTGATCTTTATCGGAGCAGAAAATTGACCATTAATGTATAGTCTAGTAAACATATTCTTGTATAAAACTTTTAAAAATTTATAAAGAATAAGGGAATATTAAAACATAACATAGTTTGAAATAGAAAGTTCCAACATACTCTGTCAAAGGCATTTGATGCATCTATAATCAAAGCATATATAGGGTTTGGATTTTTCTTAATGAGATGAAGTATAGTCTCTAAAGATAGAGTATTATCCCAAGCATGTCTCTGAGACATAAAACCTGATTGATCTGACGAGATAATTGAGGGTAAAATCTGTTTCAATCTGTTAGCCAGAATAGATGACAGAATCTTAATATCCACGTTAATTAAAGAAATGGGTCTATAATTTACTGAGTCAGATTTATCTTTATTATTTTTAGAATTAGAATGGTTTTGGATGTGTTCCAATGAATATCTGAGATATCATTAACTCTTATATGATTGTAAACTTTAAATAGAAAGGGAAGAACTACCAATTTGAAAGTTTTGAAAAATTCTGGAGTAAAACCATCAGGTCCCGGAGATTTACCCAATTTAAGATTATCTATTGAATCCGAGATTTCTTGTACCGATATAGGGGTAGAAAGTAGTTTTTGCTGATTATCATTAAGTTTAGGGAACTGCAAAGAGTCTAAAAAGAGTTTTGAGTGATTATCTTTAACAGAATTAGAAGAACCTGAATATAACTCAGTGTAAAGAGAGGTGAAAAGTTGAATAATCTCTTCATCAGTATTATATAATCTGTTATTATAAGATAAAGATGTAATATTTGGATTTCTGAAGTTAACTTTAATAATTCTCGCTAACAATTTAGATGGAACCTGGGCCCACTCTGAATATGAAGCAAGTAGCTTTTGTTCAGCTAAGGAGAGGTTATTTTGGTGAAGCACAATTAAATCTTTCTGACAATCAAAAATTTGTTTTTCTAAAGTAGCATCATAGTTCAGACTAAGATGATTTTCCAACGAAGAAATTCTTGATTTTAAGAATTCCTCTTTCTTAAAGTATTGTTTTTGAAAAAGCAGCTTTACTAATAAATAAACCTCTTAATCTTGCTTTACATGCAGCCCATTGTATGTCATAAGGAATGTCTGATGATTCAAGACTATTCACCATTTCATTTAGGATTTCTGAAGCTTGTTTGCAAATATCTTCATTTGACAATAAGTTATTATTTAAGGTCCACTTATTACACATAGTTTTATTTTTGATATTGGGTTTTATGTTCAATTTTAGTGAAATTCTTGAGTGATCCGAAAAGAATCTGGGTTCTGCAGTAAAGTCCACAATATATTTTGAAATATAATCTGAAATTAGAAAGAAGTCTAATCTGGACCACAAATGATAGCACTTAGAATAATAAGTATATATATCATTCTTGTTTATATTTTTAACAGTGCAGAGAGGATCTATTAAATTATATTCTGTCATCAAATCATTTATAGCCAGAGTAGATTGAAGATTATAGGTGACAGTGGAGCGGGAACGATCAATTACAGGGTTTATAACTGCATTCCAGTCACCACCCACTATAATATGATGATCCTTATAGGATGCAAGAATATTGTAAATTTTTAAAATGAACAAATGTTGTGAATTACATGGGCCATATAGATTTAAAATTAATAAGGGTTTGTCCAAACCAGCAATAGAAGCGGTAAATAAGCACCACCTCCCCTCATCATCAAATTTCTCATCAATAATATTCCCAATGAATTTTTGTTTAATGATTATAGCTACACCTCTGGAGTTAGATGAGTCACCTGAAGCTATAATCTTTTTGATCCATTTTTTAACTCTTTATTCCAATCAATACGTGAAATATGGGTCTCTTGAATAAAACAAATGTTAGCCTATGATTTAAAGATCATATGAAATAATAGTGACTTTTTCGCTTTATCTTGAATGCCTCTAACATTCCAAGAATCTAAAATTATGTCAACAGGCATATTCTACAAGTATAATCATTATTGATGCTATAAAAGTGAACTCAAGGTGCAAATCCAACACAACATTAAAAAGAAAAAGAAAAAATAAAAGAAAAACAGTCTTTAAGTATTCAAGCAAGTCATCAAATAACATTTGTTGAAAAAAAAGAAAAAGTTTTTAAGAACCATGAAATGTATAATAACCTTTATCCTAACCCTAGTGCCTACCCACCAATCCCCTGTGATAAAGGAAGAGCAGAAGAACATGAAAAACATTGTAATTATAGATAATAATAACCTCAAGTTAGAATACAAATTACTCAAAGGAAGCCTAACATAACATAAAGTCCGAGTAATACTACTAAAATGTATACAAAATTAACTAATTTCAAGACGTCCAACATGCTTAATCCCTACTTCTAATACTAATCTAAAGCTCCTATCCTTAAATTGAAATTTATAGTGATTAAATGTATTTCCTCAAGTATTTCAAGAGAAAGAGAAACAAGTAAATAATAAATAAATCACACTCTGCTTAACTAGAACACTCTATCATAAGAAGTAATACAATTAAAACTGAAAGATATGTAAGATAACATATATAAGTATAACAAAACCAACTGGTAACATTATAATATAAGTAAATAAGCATAGCATTACTGAACTAAAGATAATAGTCATGCACTATCTACTGAACCTTCTTTAGTACTTTAGTGATAATTTCATTAATCAACATGACCATTAGTATGATAAAAGCACTAATACCTGTAGAATGAGTATTTAGTTATAGTTCAAATAAAGCAAAAAACTACCAAGCAACCATATCTCAAAATGAAAAACAATTCAGTCTGGAGATGCATCTATTAACTAGATAATAATAGTACAGGAACTATTCAAAATGAAATATTATAAGCTGTACGGTTTTAACACTAGTTAATATACATGAATAAAGTATAATTATATTATTAAATAGTAACTTAAACAGCATCATATATATTGGACTGAATGTACAACAATGTGCATACATATAATTTTAAATCTACTTTTTGAATATTTTACTAATGACTCTGTTAGGTTATGTAGCCATACTATTCTTCCAAGCTATAGATGTAACATAGCAAAACAGCATGAAAAGACAAGGCTTTTAAAGTAAACATTTTGAACATCTAATTAAAACAGAAACAAGCAAGCTAAATGCAGTAAATCTAAGGGCTTAAATATATACAGGTAGATTCAGCTAATCATATTAAAGATAGTTATTTCAAACCTTTCAAATAAGTAAAGGCTTTCTTAAACATAAACTACTAATCATAAATATCATATCCAGCCTCTGAGAAGAGAGAGAGCAGAGAATAGAAAGAACATGAAACTTTCATATGAACAGGTATACTTTGTAACATTTGTCAAATTAAACACTTCAGTATAATATAAAATATTGTATGTAAAAATATTCTGAATAGGAAAATATGTTAATTTCTTTACACATCCTTTAGAATTTTAATATATAAAACTAACCTGTTCATTTGTTTCCAGAAACATTTTCACTCTGCTTTATGAAAGTAGCAGCTTGCTTTGAAGTCATGCAGACACACTAAAAGTCACTGAATATATTATGTGACATGAATCTGTTTAAATTTAAAAAGCAACCTTCATTTATGAAGAGAAAACACTTTAAATAATAGCCAGATCTATAAAAAGTTAGTGCTATTGAATACTTGTTGAAAACAAGCAGACTTGTATATTTGAAACTGTCCTTCTTTCCTCACAAATGATGACATCACCATCCATCTCAGAGAGACTGTAGTGTGCATGTTCATGCAGAGCATCAGCTGGAACTCTGAGGGGAAGATTTTCTTGCTAGAATGTTGAGATGGAATGTTTTTCCCTCCAAAAATCATTTAGCTTACACAGAAGGCTGTAACTCCAAAGCTTGTAGTAAAATTAACATATTATCTATTTACACAGCAAGCATATGTGAGAGAAATAGAAAAAGTAAATACAGGAATTTAAATGCTTCTATTAATCCACACAAATCTAACAAGCATATATCCTGTCACTGCACACTGTCACACCAAATCCATCATGTGTAAATTACATGACAAGTTCTTAAGGTAATATAATTATGTCACACCAGAATTACAAATCATGTAACACAAATACTGTCAGATTAAAGAAAAGAAAAGATCAAACCTTATTGTAGTTCTTTAACAGTAGAATATTAAGATACAGTGTCAGGAAGCTTTTAAATGTTTTAAGAAAAATGTCTTTTGCATCTTTAGGATCTGAACATACAAATCTTTTGTCATTAGCTGTGAAAGACAAGGTATTAGGATATGCCATTTCAAATCTAATCCCTCTTTTTATCAAGTCAGCACAATAGGGGGCTAGTTTTTGTCTATTTAATTTGATCTGTGCAGGAAGATCTTGGGAAAATGATAGCTTGTGAGACTTCCATATGAATTGTTTCTTTGTTTTAGCAGTTTCTAGGATCTGGAAAGTGTCTTGAAAGTTTAGTAACTTAGTATAAATTAACCTTGGTGTGGAAGAATCTTGCTTTGTACGCAGTGCTCTGTGTGCTCTCTCTACAATTATAGATTTTGAAGAAGCTTCACAATTTAACAGTGTTTCAAAGATATTTTTAGTCCAAGATAACAAGTTTTTATTGTCATAAGATTCAGGTAAACCACGAATAATGATGTTATTTCTTCGACTCCTGGCTTCCAGATCCAATATTTTAGCTTGTAAATCTGAAACAGTTTTATCTCTAGATTTAAAGTCACTTTCCAATAAGTCTGTTTTAACCTCCAAAGCTAAGATTTTATTTTCAATAGTAACAATACTATCGTTTATTTGCTTTAAAGATTTACTAAAGTCTGCAAACTGTTCTGAAAAGTTTTGTATAGCACTTTGGATTGGTTTTAATGCTATTTTTAGTTCTTCTAAAAGGAAATTTGAGCCATTTAAATCTTTATTACTTACATTAAAAGTTTCTGTAGGTTGTCTAGATGATTTCAGTCTTTTTGAACCTGAATCTTTTTCAGGAGAGAGCATTGAAGTATATTTGGCCTTTGTAGGCTGAGTCTCCATGGAGTCAGATTTTGTAGCCATGCCCAGAAATGGAATGCAGTTAACAGGATACCAGGAACCAGGAACAGACTGGAGCAGTAGGAGTCCCAGCAGCAGAGAGACCAAGAATGTTCTGAGGTAAAATAAATCCCAGGATAATAATTCCAGAAGAAAAAATAATCCAAATGCGTAGAAAAAGATTTATAAAATCTTTTAGTATAAAAACTTGAGGAAAAAAGTTGATGTAAAGTTGTAAAAAAAAACAAAAGTTAAATAGCTGTGAGGAGCTCAGAGAGTAAGGACTAGACTAGTCGGCGGCCATCTTGGAATGCTATTTGTTTTATTTTATTTTATTTATCATTTGTTGACCAGGTTAGTCCCATTTGGCTAGTACCTTCTTTTCAGGGGAGGCCCAAGGTAATATTTATACTGCTGGGGAAAATTTGGCCAGGGCACTGGGAACTTCCCCAAAAGTGATAGAATATGTTTACAGTGTCAAGAAGAAGAAACTATGGAACATTTGTTTTTGAAATACAAAAGAGTAAAAAATTTAAGGGAAAAACTTTGTAAAGAAGATTTTTTTTCGAAGATGTAAAAGAAGTGGATAAAATAAATATGGATATTATAAGAATAGAAGTAAAGAATATGTTAAAAGGGGTCTATATTAGAACACTGAACTTTCAAAATTTCGGGTGTTCTAATATCAACCCGTTTTCAGCGAATGCTGAAAATATCGAAAAAGACAGAAAACCAAATTTTTTCCTAGGGAAAGAATTTGGTTGTCCGTTTCTGTTGCTTCAGTATTTTAAGTGCTGTGGTGGAACGTTATGGGTCGAGTTCAGGTAAGTGTGCGATTGTGTGGACGTGAGGGTTAGGGTGTGGGTAAGGTGACTGTGCGATAGTGACGGGCATTAGGGTTAGGGTTTGCGTTAAGGTAAGTGAATAGTTAGTGGTGTATGTATAGTTTAGTGTAGGGTTAGGTGTAAGAGTTTAGGTGTATGTGTGTGGATTGCTGTTTGTTTGGTGTGCTTGTGTTGTGTGTATGTGTTTTGGAACAGCAAATTTTTTTCCCTAGGAATAAATTTGCTGTTCTGTATGTTCGCTGTTTTAAATTTTCGATTAATAGGGTTCGATATTAGAACACTCGAAATTTTGAAAGTTCTGTGTTCTAATATAGACCCGTTAAAAGACTAGATAAAACTTATTTTATGTTATATGGAATGAAAGAATAAATGAAGTTTTGTTTAATGGTAAATATATTTTAGCAACAATATTAAATAAAATCAGGTGATGGTTATCGAAAAAGGAATGGGGGTCTAATAGAGATGAAAAGTTAGTATGATTGCAAAGGAAATTATGAATATGTGTAAATATATTTGTATATCTGTATAGTTGTACATTTGTAAATTTCTGTAAAAATGTTGTAAATAAGAGCTCTATTTGTATGCAGATAAAGGACCTTTATTCTTCTAGATAGTTGATGTTGAATTTTTTTACATCCAGCTGAGCTACCACCAACTCAAGCAGATGGGACCTTGGATTAACATCCATCTGAATGATGATACACTCAGGAGTGCAGCACCTTCCTTATGCTGCACTGCAGTATCAGGAATCAATCTACCTGGTATGGGAATAGAACCCACAGCTTTCTGCATCAAAGGTGATTATGCTACCTGTTGCTGACACTGTTAATGATATGGATATGTCTTGCAAAGGTTGTATCCTGGTCCACTGACATGCCACAATCAACATGCTAACTGCTGATTAATCCAGCTGCATTCATATACTGTCCATGGTGCTCCACTCCGGAGCAGTCAGTGTTTTCTCTACTGGCACAGCAAAAGCATTTCAAGTGGCCAATGAATGACAGTTCATACTATCTAAACTGTCTCTTTGACATTATTCATGTTTAGGTATGGTGGTATGAAGAATGTGCTAGTCATCAGAGCATTTAGACTTGGTTGGAGGTGCTGAATGTACATATACTAGGGTGTCTGGGACAAAGTGCTAGATTCCACAGATCACTACTGTTACTATATAGTGTGTGGTTGGGATAGTTGAGGAACAAAGCACATCAGGCTTTAGTAAGCACTATTACAGTAGATAAATCATGAGATGGGCTGATTGGGGGGTAATTATAAGGCATGTGTTTGGGCTGATATTACGATCAAGAGGGAATGGACAAATAATTTGCTTGTTACTTTTGTGATAGAATGGACTTCATAGCTCCTGGATGGTAATGTGTCAAGCAGGTCTGTGTGATAAACCAAATGGCTTTTGCAAATGTGCAATTCTTTTGCACCTCCACCATATAGTAAACCATATGAGACTCGACATAAACAACAGGCCTCCCACTCTAACATGAAATTCAAGTTTGCAATAGTGTAGAAGTCTCTGCACAGGTGCAAGCCTCTTCATGTATCCACTCCTTGTATACTTCTGTTAGTCTTTGAATTCATGGAATATGTTAAAAGTACATTACTTAGACTGCACATAGAAACTATTAATTACACTTTCAGTCAAAATCTTTTGTCCCGGTTGACTTTTTTTGGTTGTAAAAGCAGTCAGCATGAGGTATAAAATGTGTCCATTCTGGCTATTAGAAATGCTGAAATCACACCTCTCAAATTATGTTGTTTTGGAGGAACTTTCCTATTTTCAGGCTTGATTTACTCCTGCACAGGATATCTCTCTGATTTTGGTGGTATGTCCCTATTTTCTGGCTTGATTTACCCCTTCACACAATTTTCTGAATCACCCTTGTCACATGTGATTTTTGATGCTGTCTAGTACATAGAAAACCACACTACATGCCCAACATAACAGTGGCAACAATAATTTAAAGATAGAGGACACATATATTACATCCTCCATTTTCAGAAGCAAAAATAAATGACCTTGCATGTTATACCTTGATCTCTATAAAGCTTTTGATTTAGTCTCTCACCAAAATTTCTTCTTCTGTCTTCCCTCAGACTATTGCACAGTCTCTTAAAAGACTCTTCACTTGTTCTCCTTTCCTTCCCGTCAATATTGACATGTCACAGAGCACCATTCTAAGCCCTCTACTCTCTAATATATTCACTAACAATTTACATAAATCCCCTCAGGAAGCTTCCCTCATGCAATAGACTGATGAGTCTACCGTAATATGTTTTTCTGACAACCTACATATTCAGAGAATTACACAAGAAGCCTTTAATTCTGCTGAAAGGTGGCTACAGGATAATCACCTGCTACTAAATCCCACCAAAAACTAAATTACTTCTCTTTTTCCCTATTTTTTCCATGAAAAAACAACTTTAATTTTTTTTCCTTAAACCATGATTGAAGATACCCAACATACAAAACTACTTGGCATAGCAATCAACAACAATCTTAAACTGGATTTATATACATTGTGAGTAGACAAACATCTCCTCACAACTTAAAAACCTAACAAAACCCAGACCTAAGCCTTTACTCATGCTCTGTGGCAAAACTATGGAACTCCCTTCCTTTAACTATCAAAACTGCAACTAACCGGCACTCCTTCAAATCCTCTATAAAAGAATACTTCAACAAAGCTTGGATTTGCTCCTGTATGAGCCCAGGCTGAGTTACTCATACCTTTTTCTACCTCTGCTGTCTCTATCCCCACTACTAGAGGCTACACTCAAACCTTTTCCACACCTATTCCTACTATCCCCTCAATCACACCCTACTCTTCTCTACTCGTACTATCCTACACCTTCACCACTGTAATCTGTTAATATATTTCATGACTCGTAGAATATTAATAATTATGATAATCATCTATTATGTAAATACTGCTGCATCTTCTTATCAGGCTTTCCATATAATTTATGCTAGAACACTATGACTTTATTTTGTCTGTTGAGTTTTTTATTATGACAATGTGTAGGTTTCCAAATTTTGTGCTTGAATGTTATGACTTTATTCCATCCAACCATCCATCCTTAACCCCTTTTCCCATTTTTTGTTATGACTTTATTATGTCTGTTAAATTCTCATTCTGACAAACTAATGTGTTGTTTTCATAATTGCACTTGAATGTTATGACTTTATTATGTCTGTCTAGTTTTTCACTCAGTTAACCATACTACCTCATGACCCAGCCCGTTAAATAAATGCCAAATAAATAAATAAAATACCCACAACAGCATCGAGAAAATAGACATCTTACATAAAATAAAGGAATTCCTTACAGACCCTGCCAAGATAACTCTAGCTACCACTTACCTCCCTCCTACATAGAGACCCTATAACGACTGACCTAAAAGTCTCACTTGGTTTTAGACTTGAACAGTGCTGTAACAAAGTTGCCAGATTCACTTGCAACAAGCCTTACTGGACCCACCGTTGTTTAGCACTAAAAATATTTACTGGCTTGAGCTTTCTCACCACCTATGTTATACTCAGCTCACCTTAACCCACAAAATCATCCATGCCCCTTCTACCTTCCCAGCAATTAGGCTCCTACTCCAATACTATCTTCCAAATTGTCCACTTTGGTCAAATAATAAACAACTGCTTACCATCTACAAATCACAAAGGGCTGCTCGGATCAGTCTATATTCCAAAAGTGTAGCTAGAACTTGACACCTTCATCTTTGTAAACCATTACTAAAAAACTTACACTCTGCCTCCTGGCTTTGTTCTTGTTCCTCATCTGGGACATAACTCTCTAACACCCTTCAACACCTTTCTTATACCTCCCTTTAAAGGACTAAATCACTTAACCAGTTTATCCTCTTCTAACACCTCACTTTATTTTACTTCTTACACTGCTATGCCTACTTTTAATGTGCACAACCAAATTAATATTCTATTGCTACTTCTCTGTTAGCACTCAGATTTGCTTATCTCTTCTAATACCTCACTCTATTGTATTTCTTAAATTATACCTACCTATCTTGTATAACAGTCTTCTATCTGTAAAGTCTCAGTACACAGCTTGTAAATTTAATGTTTGTATCAATAGAACTTTTATTATACTATTACACTATGTATTCTCTGAAACTGCATTATAAAATGTGTTATTGTAAATACTGATTGCATTAAATATGATACCTTGGAGCTTTTCTCACCAGGTCTCCACTGAGAAAGGGCACCCATGCCCAATTGGATTTTTCCCTGTAAATATATATCAATAAATAAACAAGTAAATAAAATAATTTTAAAATACAGTTAATTAAACTCTACAGATTGTACACTGTCGCTTTGATATTGCGCTTATATTTTTCCATAATTTGTGTCACTCACTATTTTTTTAAACATGCTTCAAAGTGGCATCTCACAATCCTGCTGGAACTGGGAAGAGTCGTGTATGGTGATTCCGCTGTAGCTTTCTTTTGCGGTTTACATAATCAGATCCAAAGCAGATTTTTGTGTGTTTCATACAGAGCCATAAGTAGGTGGGATGAAGGGAGAGGGTGTCCCAGGAGCAAGCTGTTATGGGGCATGATGGTACCGGAGTGCAGTACTAGTATTAATTTACGAAGGTGTGTGGATATCATGGCTTTATAAATGAATGCCAATACTGCAATTATGGCTTGGCTGAAGTGCTTAGTTTGAGGTTAGTACATGAGAGCAACTGTAACTAGCGACTTGTTACAATTTTAGCAAGCAGATTGCTACAGCTGCAGGAATGGAGAAGACCTTTTCATTCTTTTTTTGCTTTTTTTTCTTTTCCTTAACTTTGAGTTGGGGGAGCAGTCAGTGGCTCTACACTAGAGGCACCAAATGAGCTAGCTACAGTTCTGGTCTCATACGCAGGTTAAATCAGATTTTAAATACAGAAGTTTAAATAAAGGAAACTGGCAGAAGAAATTGAAGTTTTGTTGAATACGTAACATAGCAGAAAATGTCGAATTCTATGAATTCCCTTGTATTTCCCAGTATTTAGTACTAACTTTAGAATTTTACAGGATTTTTAGATGAGATATAAAACAGCAGCTTTGAGCATGAATTCACTCCCAAAACATTAGCTGATAGATGCATAGGGTAAGACTGTATTAAAAGTCTGTTAATCATGATTTGAAGGATATGATGTGTGTAAAGCCCCCATATAGCTGTTAGACCAACAGGGCTGTGTCCATACCTCTTAACTGTACAGATTATTGCATGTCCAGATTTTTGACTCATATATTTGGTCTGTTCCTCATAAAACTTGTGTTTTTTTGACATATCGCTGGGATGATCAAAGGATTAATTTCACTAAACAATGACATGCATTTGAGTTTCAGATGTTATATCCTCCACAAAATGCATGCTAACACAAATCCTAATAATCTAGCAACTTTTTAAGTTTAAAAAGATCAAAATTTAAAATGTGTCTCTATTTTTGGTCCATCTTCCCCTATTGTCAGGTTGAGAGGTATGGCTGTGGCTGCTCCTGCAGAAGCAACAAAAAAAACAAGTCCCACCTTAAGTCAAATTATTGTGCCTAAAGATGGGAGGCAGGAATATTTTCTGTACTTTAGTGAGCATACTATTTCCTGAGCATCTCTTGGAATCATTATGAAGTGTTGAGGCCAGAATATACCTGGAAATGTATAAGCTAATACCTGCAACATAGATTTGTGCATAACTTGCTCAGAAATAGGCTTGTACTTTTGAGTATTGTGATAGCTATACTGAGCAACAGATAAAACAATTAACACTTCTGCAGGGGAAAAATAAGGAGAGTTGTAATACATATTCTAAATGTAAGCTGTATTGTGACAGTAATATAATGCTGTGATTACAAACCTAAATGTTCTGGTTAAATCTCTTAAATGTGCCAAGCAAGACAGATAGCAATGCGTTATGATCAGCAAGTCACCAGGGATTTAGAAGTACGCAATAGTAGCAGTAATAGCTAAAACAAAAATATTCTGATCATTTTGTAATACAAACGTGATGACAAAAGTACCAGACAAGTGACTTGGTATGGCGTATGTCATACCTCTCAGCTGTACAGATTTCCACAGAATGTCCAGATTTTTGCCTCATATTTTTGTTCTTTTGCTCATAAAGTTGTGGTTTTCTGGCAAATCACTGAAAATCATTGAGGGTTGAAGTCAGAAAATAATGACAGATATTTGAGTTTCAGACTAGACTTTATACACTTCAGAAAAGTCATACAGATGCAAAACCTGTTATTCTATCAACTTTCTAAGTTTGTAAGAGCAATATTTAAAAAGTGTCCCTATTTTTGGGCCTTTGTCCTCTCGTTATTTATGGCTTTGTCCAGATTTGTTGATGTAAGAGGTTGAGAGGTATGTATAATGTGCCAGAAATAATAGAGAACCAGATAATGTGTTACAGACTATATGAGAGGTAGAAGAAAAATATATTTAATTTGAAAGTTTATAAGTAAAATATATTTATGTACTGCTGGTACTGAATGGGAGTACAGTATGTCTGGGGTTGGTGGAAAGGGAGTAGATGAGAGACACTGCATTGTTCATATACTAGTGACTCACAGAAAGGGGTTGTTTTCTTGCAGACCTGTGGCTAGGTCAATTGGTGCCCTGAGCAGGCTGACACACCCCTTCATCCACAAGTTGAAAAAAGTTCTCTCCAAAGTTAAGGAGCAAAAAAAATAATAATAATAATAATATATATATATATATATATATATATATATATATATATATATATATATATATATTCTCTCCAAAATTCCACTCTAGAATTGAACCAACTGATACACTTTACAAAAATGCACGTGGGCACTAACAAACACACACACACACTTAGCTAATTAGTTTAAGCAGCCTTGATGGAAGTAACTGCTGATAACGTACTTAAGCCTGGTCAGCAGCATATCTGCTATGCCAATCACACCCCATACCAGTTTGTGCCTGGGCAGCTTCCCTCTTCACCCTGCTTTAGTTATGGTACAGTTTTCTTGGCCATTAGAAAAAGACAACTAGCCAAATCATACAAGCCAGTATATGACATATAGATGATATGCAGTTGAACTATGCACTGTACTATTGTTTTGCATAAACAAAGTATGTGGTACAAAGTATGCCATGCTTTAGTGCAGTTTACCTAATTTATGATGGAGTCACTTTATATGACACAATATCGTCTTGGAGTTAAATACTTTGACCTCCTTTTACTATTGTAGCCTGGCCTTTCGTTTCGGGCACCGAATGACGTCTGATTTAAGACACAACCACTCTGCAAGCTAGATTTTGAAGTTCACCAGGCCCTATACTAATGCACCAACTCTGTAGTGAGTTTACAGAGCATGGTACCAGCTTAGAATGAAACAAAGGTAAAGGGACTGCTGCAGCTTCCAAGGAAAATAGGAATGGGAAAAATAGAGTGACACAGACAGAGTAAGTGATGAAACCAGCCAGACAGATTCTGCAGTGATGGTCTGCTGGTCATAAGTCTTCCAGTTACTGTTAGCTCCTTATCTGTACAATTCTTATTCAAAGCTACACCAACACCGAAAAAGGACCATCTACAGCTGGTCTGTTCTTGCTATTCTATTTTCCAAATCTCACGGTGGTGCAGCGGTTAGCATTGTTGCCTCACAGCAAGAGGTTTTCCGGTTCGATCCTCGGCTGGGGAGCCTTCTGTGCGGAGTCTGCATGTCCTCCCTGTGGTCGCGTGGGTTTCCTCCGGGTGCTCCGGTTTCCTCCCACATCCCAAAGACATGTTGTAGGTGGATTGGACACTCTAAATTGGCCTTAGGTGTGAGTGTGTGCGTATGTGTGCCTTCTGTGGAAGGTTGGGCGCCGGGCTGGCAACTCGACACTGTGAAACTCCACTGCCAGTAATGAGCGGACAGGTGATCCGCTGTGGCGACCCCTAACCGGGAAAAGCCGAAAGAAGAAGAAGAGTCTCATTAAAATGAAAAATAATGCAAAGTAATGTCCAGTGATTTCACACACATGGCAATGTCACTTAAGAAAAGGCTTAGGTTTTATCTGCAGGCAGAATTTAGGGGATGGAAATCTAGTTTATATATAAGTCAACTTAGGAGTAACCTACAAAAAAGAAGACAAATGGACAAATGTATAAATGGCAAATACTGATTAAATAAGATGTGCTTAAACCGAAGGATACCAGTTCAGCTTTGACATGTGTACTGTAACACTTGTACTTAGGCCTGCAATCTTTGATTTCCATTTAACTGTATGTCTTTAAAGCTAAAAAAAAATAAGTGTAAAATGTACATATGCACGCGCGCCCGCGTGTGTGTGTGAAGCGCGCATGTGTGTTTGCTTGTATGCATGCTTGTGTGTGTACTATTGGAACTAATAGACAGGTGCTTTCAGCTCTGACACTAATGTATTTATTAAAGACTGCCTATACTTTTGTTTCCTTTGATTTGCAGTACAATTCTATCAATCTGGAAATAAACCTGTGCTACATAACTGATACACATCAACAATGTAGATGTAACTTTCTGAATTTCTTTATGGGTGTTTTTTGAACTCAGTGCATTAGATAAAACAGTAGGTTTATGTGTCAGTATGCTTAGCATTTTATCACAATACAGGCAAGAATTCTGAAATGAAAATGTCAGAAACACAAAAGAAAGTTTTAAACAAAAAACAAAGTAAAACTGAATTCACATGCTTCATTTTAACAAGATTGAAATAATGAAAAGATGTTCTTCCTTTATGAAGATGTTTTTAGGAGGAAATTTCAGACTCTCCTTAATTATGTTTCAGATGTAAAAAGAAAGACATCCAATAATTAAAATGAAGGAAAAAGGGAGTGATTTTAGTAGGTTCCCCTCTACAACAGTCCCTTTGAAAGCTTGACATCTTAGCAGTGTGACCTTAGCTTGTCAGTGTTTGGCTCACTTACTGATCAGTTGTTCTTGGCTTGCGCTTCTAATGGCAAAGGAGATCTGTTACAACTCAAAAGGCTTAACAAGACTGCAGTCAGTGAGGTCCTTAGTGCTTTTGCTTGTAATAAGCAAATACATGGTTAGAGTTGTATTTCTTTTATTGCTGCAGTTACAGGTTCAGCAGGGTGCAGAATTTGTATTATATGCAAATATATTTTAACTGCATGTGAGGTACAAACAAATAAGTGAGACAACAACAAAAAAAAAAAAGCAAACCAAAAAGAAAGTGTGTGAAAGGAAGGGCATACAATGCAAAATGAAGAAATAAAAACAACCGTTACATGCTAAGAACTTGTGTTCTACCTTTACTTCCTTGGGTCTGCTCACTTTGTGAGAAAGAGGAATAAAGGCCCAACTGTGTCCCAGATGATGTTTGATCAGCTAGCAATCTGGGCACTGAAGCAGTGAAGATGGGGAGGGTGGGAGTGAGAGGGTAATGCTGGATCACCCACAGTGGCAGAAGGGAGGTGGTCTGGTCCACTGCAATGCCTATGGAGAGAAAGGCACATGCTGAGCGGTGTGGTGGGCCAGGGTTTATGTTGTAGCATATAATATGTCTATGCAGAACTGTGCATACACATTAGGGACGTTTGCTCTCCACGAATGAGTGAGTGATAATTTCTGTTCACAAAGGGGAGAGAAAGTAAGGGAAAGGAAATTAGTCTAGCTGTCCCCTTTGATTCTACTGTGGTGATGGGTATGGAGCAATTACATGGCATGTTATTAGCTTCATTCCTTGAAATTTACGGCCTCCTTGCTGATTTCACAGCATGATTTTAGATATGGACTTGTGGTTGATATGGCCCTAATCAAATGTAATGATTTCATAATAAGTTGATTGGATTCTGGATGAATAATAGATGCTTCACTCCTACACCTAGCAAAAGGACTGAATGTAATTAAGGATTTCCAGGACAACCTGGAAAGTAAGCTGGAGAATATGAAGAGCATGCTCAATGGAAGTGACTGGTTTTGGAGTTCTGTGAGTCATCATTATAAGGGGTCATGTGAATGTCTTCTGTATTAACTGCCTTATAATATGTTAACTACTGTCAGTCAAGAACTGGTACTGGTAGAACTGTGGTACACAGGATTGCTTAGTAATTATGTTGACCAGGTTCTCCTGACCTTCACCCAGCACCTTCAAAGGGGTCCTCATTTACTGGTACAATAATTATAGGAGGGCTATTTGCTTATAGAAATGAAAGCTAGAGAGGGCACTGGTTGATATTATATTCAACTCATTAACAAAAGTTTTACTAAGCTTTAAATATCATGGAAGGCATCTGGAGAAATGCTTAAATTTGCTGATAACATCAGTCATATAATGGTTAAAAATCAAATAAAATGTAGGTGTTATTATTAAAATAAAAAGCTCATTATCTTCTGTAAGATGAAGAAAGATTCATTTTACCCAGCCCGTTTCAAAATGCCATAATTTTAACCAAGCTGAAGCAAAGAGATTTTCATTCATTAGCTAACAAATACAATAGATTAGATGTATTAGTTATTAGCTCAGACAGAATAAAGCATCATTGGAGTTACCATGGTTTCATGCACACTAACTTGTATCTTACCACTACTATGTGTATCAGGCAGAGAACTCGGAATGCCTGAAAGATTTCTACTCACCATTCCTGGAACTGAAAATGTAGCAGGCGGCAGGACTGTCATCGTAGTTTTAAGGCTTTGCATCTCCCTCCCTGCTAACACCAATGGGATGACCTCGTATTCTGCATAGACAAAATACTGTGCATAAACAGATGCTGTTATTCAGCAGTCAGCTAGTCTTTTTGGATCTAAAATGTGACTTTATAATTTTTTTAATGCATTAAATTGCATTTATAACATTTTGTATATAGATATATATTATTTGTTAATGCTGTTGATATCTGAACTTTATATTCTTTCTACGCTGGTACAGCAACATATTTTGCTCACCAGTAATACATTGCTACTAATCATCACCACCACCATCATCAACCCCTCCCCCCCTTTCAGTTGTGTCAACTGTCACCATCTCTGTTGACTCAATGCCACTCTCATACCTTCTTCAACAGTCATACTTGACTGTCGGAGGTCTTCTCTCACACACAATCCATCCAACTTTTTGCTGGATGCCCTTCTTTTCTCTTGCTTGCTTCCTGTCTGTCCCAACTTTTTTACACCTGATTGTCTTCTGCTTTTCAGTTTATTTGCTAGAACCACTGTGTGATCTGTTCTCTGACTTTCTCTGGAAAGGAGTTACTTTGGTTTATGTTCTGATGTCAAAAAGTAACTAAAAAACCATATGCCAAGACCCTGGAAGAAAACACAATGAAGCTTACGGACAGGGCGACTTAGTCAAGCCTTGTAGTTGTTGATGTAACAGTGTAGTCCACAGAAATCCACAGGATAAAAACGTCAAGGAACAAAGCTTTTCAGCTGTTAAAATAGTTTAATCCAAGCTGAAAAGCTTTGTTCCTTGGCATTTTTATCCTGTGGATTTCTGTGGACTACACTGTTAAAATAAACAACTACAAGGCTTGACTAAGTCGCTCTGTCCTTAAGCTTCATTGTGTTTTCTTCCAGGGTCTTGGCATATGTTTTTTTATGTTTTGATGTCCTCATTTATTTGTCTGTCCCACAGTGTGCATCCTACCATCCATCACTTGCACTTTATCTCCATTACCTCTAGCGTCTTCAAGTGCTCTGCCATTACTACCAAGGTTTCTGTATCATACAGTAGTACTGGTCACACCACTGTTTTGTACACTTTACTTTTCAGCTTCTTTGGCATTTTTCTATCATAAAATACCCCTGGCACACTGTGCCAGTTGGCTGCATCCCCCCTGATTCTAGCTTTGCCCTTCTCATGATTTTATTTCTATTCAACCATCCCTCCCAGATACTTGAAGCTGTTAACCTGCTCCACTATCTTCACTTCTATCATAATCCCCATCTTCTCCTGATTCCCCCCATTTGCTGCCATTACAACGGTCTTATCTGTACTCATTTTCAACACGTGCCTTTAGTTTTGCATTCCACTCCCCTGTCATTTGCTGAAGTTCTTGCTAAGAGACTGCATGTAATGTCACATCATCTGAATACAGCAACTTTGTTGAGCTCTCCCCTCTGACCTATTTGCCGATGTAGGCCATCACTAGTATCAATAGCAGTGGGTTCAGAGCTGAACCCTGATGCATACCCATTACCACTGGGAACCCCTCTGTGAGACCAAGCACTGTTCATACTTTAGTCATTGGATCCTTGTACATAGCCTGCACTAATTCTACGAGTGTTTCAGGGACTTTGAACCACTACAGGACTGCCCAAATCAGCTTTCTTGGTACCTTATCGTATGCCTTCTCCAAGTCAAGGAATGCCCAGTTGGAGTGTTGCCTCATTTCTAGCTTCTTCTCAATTACCTGTCTCACTGCTAACATCAGGCTAGTTGTGCTTGATTCTTATTTGAATCTGAACTGCTCATTTCACATCTTGCATTCTATTACTCTGCATATTAATTTATCTATCACCCTGTCCAGAACGTTCATGCAGTGTGACAGGTGTTTGATACTTCTGTACTGCCTACAGTTTTGGATGTCCCCTTTGTTCTTGGCATTGATATGCTTATTGTCCAGTCACCCAGGATTCTCATTTTTCTCCATACTGCCTCCTCCATACTGTACCCTCAGGAGCCATTTGTCCCCTAACAACTTGATCATATCTACTGTGACCTCATCTGAACCTGCTGCTTTCCCTGACTTCATTTTCATTAGTGATCTTATTGCTTCTCTTTGGTGGGCTCCTCCTCCTCTTCTCTCATCATAGGTTGTGTCTGGGGCAGTACAGCTTCTGTAAGGTTTTCTTCAGTCAGCAGTTGCTGGAAATATTCCTTCCATCTGTCTTTGATGTCTTGTGGACTACTGAGCAGGTTGTTGCTGGCATCTATTATGAAGGGTGTCTGTCTGCCTTATCTTTTTCTCTTTGTCTTGAAACCTGGTAGAATTTCTTTGTGCCATCTACTGAGTCAGTTTTCAGAAGATGGTAGACTGCCTCTGATGCCTTGTTCTTTGCTATTGTAACTCCTCGCTTAGCTTCTTGGTTAGTCAGCCGGTATTCTTTCTTTTGATGACTTCCTAGACTTCTACATTCCACCACCTGCTTTCCATAAATGTCTTATTCCCATACCTGTTTCAGTTGCATATCTACTCTGTAGTCCTCACACATGTTGTTTTGAGTTGGTGCCATTCTTCTTCATCTCCACCTATTTCCTCTTCTTCCTGAGGTGCTAGAGCCGCAAGTAGCCCCAAACAGTCACCAAGGCCATTGACGAGGGGAAGGTGGTCCACACAGCCTACCAGGACCTCGCAAAAGCCTTCGATACAATACCCCACTCGGGCATTATAGATAAGCTCACCAGCTTAAATATAAACCCCTATGTCACTAGATGGGTTGCAAACTGGCTCAAGGACAGAACCCACATGGTTAGATTTGCTGGAGCCATGTCAGACTCCAAACCAGTTACAAGTGGCGTCCCACAAGGCTCAGTCCTGGGACCTCTCTTGTTCGGTATATATTTCTCGGAGGTACAGGCCAACACGGAAGGACTGTGGCTGACCAAGTTTGCAGATGACTGCAAACTGGGCGCCATAATCGACTCTCCAGCTGACACAAGCATCCTCCAAAAGGGCCTCATAGAAACAGACAATTGGTGCCAGAGCCATGGCCTCAAGCTAAATGCCAAAAAGTGTATAGTCATCCCCTTTGGCAAAAACAAAGTGCCCACAAATTACCACATAGGTGGTAATCCATTAAGTACAGAAGAAATAATTAGGGACCTGGGGACCCAAGTTGATAGCAATCTCTCATTTGACAACCAAGGTGGCCAAAGTGGTTAGAAAAACATTTTATATAGCCCACCTAATCATGAAGGGATTCACATCTGGATCAGGGGAGGTCATCATGCCTCTTTACTCATCCCTCATCAGGCCCATAATTGAGTACAATGCCCTTTTGGGATGTACCTTACCAGACACCTGCAGCAACTGGAAAGACCCCAAAAGTACCTCACCAAGAGGATCAAAGGGCTCAAACAGATGTCATATGCTGCCCGGTTAAAGAAACTCCAGCTCTACTCAGTGGCATACCGCCTGCTCAGAGGCGATCTGTGCCTGACGTATAAAGCCATGTCCAACCCGGAATTAATGGACATGCTGCACCTCAGAAAATCCAAATCCCATCGAGCTACGCGCTCGAGAGACTTGAACCTCAGCACTGAAATAAATAGGACATGCTGGAGGGACAGACTCATAACCCAGAGGCTCCCTTCACTCTGGAATAAAATCCCAGTCCAGGTTAGGCAGAGTCCCTCATTGACTCTCTTCAAGAGGAATCTTGATGAGTGGATGGGAGATTGTAGGTTTACCCCGGGTATCACTTCTGTGTCACTGTTAGACAGAGGCACATTATACTAACCGTGAAAAAGTGCATAGCAAAATTAATTTAAAATGGGTTGCGAAAGCCAAACACACTCTGGCTAGGCTTATAAATGCCCTAGGGCAGATAGCCTAGTATGAACCTATAAGTAATTCCATGAACTCCTGTGCTTTCTCTCCAGTCAATTTCCAGGTCTTCACTCTAGTCCTTTTTTTTTTATCTTATTGCCTTCTCTGACTATTGCTTGCAACTGACTGTGGTCACCAGTGGCTATACTGTGGGCTACCTGTTTCACCTGGGATAACTTTGCAATGGAATTGATAATAGCTGCAAAAAAACTTGTTCTAGTACATTGCCTCAAATACCTTCAGTGGAATAAATTACATCACACCATGCAGCCTTTTATACAATTTTCAATAAAGACAATTAACCATTCAAATCCCATAACATCCCAACACATTTAATGCATAAAAATTAATATTCTACAATCATATATTAATATTTAAATTAATATCAACATTTAACCCCCTGGGAGTCAGTGTCTCAAGGTTTGCTGAATTTAGCTTATTAGTCTGTTCTACCTTGATTTGATAATGCTGGATTTACACATGGTTGGTGTGATTTGGTCACCAGGGCAAAGCCCTGGTGACCAAATCCAACCGTGGATAAATCCAGCATTGGCCACATCCAGCTGTGGGTTATTGCTATTATACAATGACATTATTTAAGGAAAAAAAACTTACTTTTCTTAAATAATGTCTTTGTATAATACGCCCGTGCTGCCCTTCTGCGTCTTGTTGGTATCCCAGGGCTTTTTTTGATGTACTGCGCATGGGTATGGGACTTGCGTTCCCGTGCTTATGCAGTACGTCAGTGCTGTGAAGAGGTAGCAACGGAGAAAAGAAGCAAAGAAGCTCTTCCGTTGCTTCTTCTTTTTTATAATCAATAAAAAAAAGAAGAAGAAACCAGGAGACTTTTATGTTCTAGAGAGTTGGGACAGACAAAATAAAAGGATAATCTGGTAAGTTTTTTAAGTTTTGTAGAATGTACCTGATTATCTTTTTATTTCTGTCTGTGCCATCTCCCGAACAAAAAAAGTCCTCAGTTTTCTTTTGTATTAAAAAAAAAAAGTAAGGTAAAAAAAAATATGAGATATACTAATGTGAAAAAGTCCAGGCGACCAGACCTTTTTCCATTGGTATATTCTCGGATTTACCATGGGCACGCTAGTTGGGTTGGCCAATCAGTGTGCTGGTTTTTGAATAGTAATGGCCAGTCATTCTATAATTTAAAATAGACCTTTTTAATTCCAACAATTTTTGTGTAAACTGCCCCCCATTCAATAAATGAGATCTGGCTAACACACTAAAAAAATAAACTTTCATCATGTGCCCAATGCACCCTATGAATATGAGCAGCAATCGCACTGTCCAAATTCTTATTCCTAACATCTCCCAAGTGCACTAATATACAGACTTTTATAATTCTTTTTGTTTGCCCTATATATCACTTAATAGGAACACAACCACATCTCAATATATAAATCAGACCACATGAACAACAATTAAAATAATCTGAAGCTACATATTTCCTACCATTAATTCTGAAACCAGAAATATTCTTGACCCTTACACATACATTGCATTTACCACACTTATACATGCCAGCCCTCTTATCACCTTCTACCACCCAATTAGAGTTCAGTATTTCTTTTAAGTTACTTTACCTACCATAAGAAAAGGTCACCTCCTTAGGAAGCACCCCCCCCCCATCCATCATCAAAAGAAACCACCAGCCACAAACTTTCTACCAGTTGTTTCATCCTGAAGAAAAAGAGGAACATTTTGTAACAAAAGATATCCTGTCCCCATTATTTTCAAACATACCTTCCCTCCAAATCTTACTCTTATCAAACTTGCTGGTGGTATTCAACTCTCTATACTTTACTCTTGGCCTTTTCTATGGAGGCCTTAGAGTAACCTCTTAATAATTGTTCTGTGACATGTCTGAACTCACTATCTACCAAATGTTCCTCAGAAGTGTGCTCATACATACATTTAAACTTTCTACACGGTAGTGATCCCAACAAATGAGGGGGATGGGCACTGTTGGCGTGTAAGAAATTGCTTACCGTGGTCATTTTTTTTAAAGGTTTAAATTTGACTATGTTATTACTATCCATGTATAACTATATCTGTGTTTTTTCATGTAGTTTTTTTCTTCGTATATGGTGATAACTTTGCAATGTCTGACCCTAACCCATTGCTCTTTCCTTACTAAGAGGAAACCTACCGGAGTTGCATGATGGCCAGTCTTATATGTGATCTTGTGACTGTTTCGCTTGCGGAACTATGTGTTGGCCACCATCAAGTCATTTGCCAGACACAAGCCTAGAATGGCCTCTCCTTCTTTATTCCTGTTGCCCCACACATATGAACCCAAGCAGTCCTCCTATCCTGTTCTTTCTGTCCCGATGTGTGTGTGTTCAACTCATCCATTATCAATGCTATTGCTATTACTCAGTATGTCTATTATTCTAACACTCTTACATATGCTGCATATTTAACATACATGTAAATGTTACCAAACTTAATAAACTAGTGTAATTTAATAAGGCTTTTTTCAGATAAAGACCCATTAGAGTGATCTGAGGTAGAATAAAATGTGGTCATGCTTACTAAGATTGCAAAAACATAAAATGGCTTTTACATTTTATCCAGAGGTCCAGCAGCCTCAGTGCTTGTTACCTCTGCCAAGGGTATATGAAGACCTCCATGATGGATGAGATGTGTGCAGTTGGTTATAAAAACATTATAAGATATTATTTGATAATTTTGTGAATATATGTTTTTTTTGCATTGTAATATATTGATAAAAGACAATTCCAATGTACACACTCATGTCATGTCTATAGTATTTTAGTCTATCTATATAGACCATTTCCAATGTGCACAATCATGTTTATGTGATGTGGTTCTCTAGTATTTAAAGCATATACAACTTTTTGTTATGGTTTTGTACTTTTAGTTTCCATATAAAAGGCCACTGGCTCAGTGGGACCTTCTCAGTAAATTAAGTACATTAAATAAAATAAAACAAGGTTGTAGTTGAAACTAATTGGTGAACCAGGCCACCAACATGGTTAGCAAAGTAAATAAATAAAAGAGTTAACAAAAATTAAATGGAAATCGTAACAGAAAAATAAGATGGAAGAGTAAAATGTGAAGATGGCCACTGGGTACAGTGTGCTTTTTTTTAACCATCAGTGGCCATGTGAAAAAGGCTTAGTCATTAGAGACCGTCTAGATATGTGTAATCTTGAATGTCAGCTATCATGCAGAGTCTTCTAAAATGGGCATGACCAATTCCAGATTATAACGGTCTGGAAACCATGAATCTAATATATTACAAGTACAAAGATCAGACACAATGACATTCAGAAATGGATTGTCTGGGAACATAAAAAAATAATCCATTGTAAACATGACTGCCAGGTGTACATAATGAACAAAGTAGTAAACAGAGTCTTTATCCTGGTTCTAAAAACTGTCTTGGGATAAAATACAACAGGAAGAGTTAATGTTTTTGCCATTTTGTGAGAGACACTGGAATATAATTTCCTCATTTTTGACTATCAAGTTACAACAGTGGTTAGGAAATCTCTGTACCTGGTGCAATTGGGAAAAAGTATTTCATGTAGCTACACCTCTGTATTCTGCATTGATCAGACCTATTATTGAATACACTTCCCCTTTTGCTATACATCTTACTAGGCATCCCAAGCACCTGGCAAGACCCCAAAGTTTCCCAACTAAAAAGATCTCAGGCTTAAAAGACGAAAGCTACCAGCAGAGGCTGGCAGCACTATCTCTTTATTCGAAGTCCTATAAACACTTTAGGGGCTAGCTCTGACTAGCCTTTCATGCCATTATGGATCCAGTAGTTCAAGACATCTAGTATCTCCATAAATCAAACAGTCTTGACTAGTAATACAACCAGGGATGGAAACCTAAGCTTCAGCAAATAAAACACAGTGGGGAGACAGATTCATCATGCAGTACTTATGCCTTCTGTGGGACAAACGTCTACTCCAAATTAAGTAATGTGACACACTTTCTTCCTTCTAAAATGAGATAGACAATTGGATGGATATCCATAAGTTCAGCCCTGGTATAACTGGCCTGCTGTTCCTTGAAAAAAGGGTCAAAGTCTAAATGTACCTAACTGCCAAGGTATAAACGGTGACTTGACCCAGTTGCCACTATGGTCAATGATTCTGTGCTTAATTATCACAGATTCTGTATACAAAATAAATATTTTCATGTCTTTTATTATTTCCTGATTTTAAGTTTTAGATCTTCCATCTTCAGTTTGCTTTCATCAGTTACTTTTTTTCTCCTGTGAGTGACAGATTAGAAAATATGATGAAATGGGGAAGTATGTGTTATGACTGTACGCAGTGTGTTGAAATAAATCTATTCTGGCAGTGGAATTCAGCAGAAGTTTGATTTTTTTGAACACCTTTATTAAAGTATCACCTAAGACATAGTAAGCATATATTAATAGAAAATAAATTAAAACATATTAGCATTTTTTTCAGTTTCCACTCATTATTCATTACAAGTTTTCTTTCTTTATAACAACTGTCTTTCAGTCAAATATTACATAAATCTTTCAATTCCTGACTTCCCTTAAACATTACTACTACACTTGATTATTATTCTGAATGTATTCTTCCCACAAATTCCATTTATTTCTATGTAATTGGTTCCTTTCTTTTTCTAAAGATCACTCTACCAGCTCTTTTCTTTCTTTTACAATATGCAGTACTTCAAATACAGTTGGTTTAGATTTGGATTTCCATTTTCTAGTGATTGCTTTTTTGGCAGCCAACAGAATTAAACTTAATTAGGCATTAATGCGGTGGTGGTGCTGCGGTAGCGTTGTTGCCTCACAGTTAGACGTTGCCCGTTCGATCCTCAGTTAGAGCGTCTTCTGTGTGGCGACATGCGTGAACGGGCATTCCTCCGTTGAAGGTTGTGCATTAGGCCCGGCAAGCCAGCATGTAAAACTCTACTGCCACTCATTAGCGGACCGGAGTTCCACTGTGGCGACCCCTAACCGGGAAAAGCCGAAAGACACAAAGGCATTAATATGTCTAGGCAATTCATATCCTGTGTCCCAACTCAAAAGAATCCTTTCCTTAGTTACAGATATCTGCTCACCCAATATTTCTGAAAGAGTAGTCTTCAAGGAATTTCTTTAAATTTACCAACTCATTACACTCCCAAAAACATGTTTCCAGTTACTTCTTTCTTCTCCATAACATCTGCACATTTGCTATATACCCGAGGAAAAAAAATCTTTGAAGTCTGCATGCGGTATAAAAATACCTGTGCAAGCAAAAATCCTAAACCTTCTGGACGTTGTTGCATACTTGGAAGCCATACATATGTCCTCCCAATGTTCCCTTGTAAATTGCTTTTCCAGTCTCTCTTCCCAAATTTTTATAAACTCCTCTGATTGATTCTTACTGCTAGCATGCAATATTTTATAGACCCTACTATGTATCAATTAACAGCATATTCTGTTCTAGGTTCAAATAAAAACTCAATCAGAGCAGCTCTTCTCCACAAAACCACATTGATCCATATCTATCAATTTTGGCAACACATTTGCCATTCTTTTAGCTAGTATAGACATGAACACTTTATAATCATGGTTTAAAACTGAAGGACATCTACTGAATTCATGTCTTCCATACAAAATATTTTCATAAATTTCTTTAGAAATGTACCATTGTTTATTATATTTTCTCTTCTAGGTCCCCCGATACATCTCCAATATTGAAAATCAAATTCCAGTCCCCACCTATAAGTAATATTCCCTGCTAAAAGCTAATTATTTTCCCCAAATTTTCTTAAGCTCCATAATAGTAGCTTTTTGTGGACTATAAAAACATGCCAGCATAATCCTCTTCCCATGCCAATGGGCTCCTTACTACCACAAATCTACCATTGTTGTATTTTTTTCCCCTTGTATCACCATTGGAGTCCCTCTAGAAATCAGTATTATTATTCCTCCTTGTGTTTGTCCTTGATTATTCTGCTGAATTTCCATCCTGAAATTCTTTGTTAAATTCACATGCTCATTTCCTTTCAAATGTGTCTTCTGCAGCATTGCTATTTACGTTCTGTGTTTCCTAATGTAATTCAATACTTTTACCTTTCTGTCTATACCTATAAGGCCATTTACATTCCAAGATACTATGTCTAGAGCAGCCATTATGATAAAAAGCTATTTTTCCGACTTATATATATATATATATATATATATATATATATATATATATATATATATATATATATATATACACACACACATACATACATACATATATATATATATATATATATATATATATATATATATATATATATGTGACAGTTTTTTTGAATGTGTATTTCCAACTTTTGTCTTACATGGACAAATTAATGTTTGGCAGGCTGTTTTCTGCAATTGTTTCTTCTCATCTCCATTTGAAACTATATCACATTTCTCAAGAAATTTTGCTTTAAAAGAAACCCTCAAACAAAAAACTAAATGCATTTTCAAAACATCTCCATCCTATATTAACTTGGAACAATCACATAAAACTATGTATATTTTTAACAAATGAAATTTCACCCTCCAGATAGGAACAATTTCCCTAAATCAACAGCTGCACTACAGGCATAACCTAATCTAAAATTAATGTTACTCGTGCTAACATGTATGTTACAGCCCATGTTCCCACTTATACCAATTACTGAATGTTGTTTTCTTATCTATAGTCACCTCTCAGATGTGAAAAACAGCTTGCATGCATTCAGAAAATGTGAATTTTTACCCCTAATAAAACGTATATTGGC
Source organism: Protopterus annectens (assembly GCF_019279795.1). NCBI lineage: Eukaryota > Metazoa > Chordata > Ceratodontiformes > Protopteridae > Protopterus > Protopterus annectens. The sequence goes on from NC_056747.1 coordinate 201,387,127, forward strand.
TACCTTTAAATAAAACTAAATTATGCAGTGGTCTGTTAAATGCATTAAGGTAAATAATAAATGGGAGGCTACTATCTCTTATTCACTTCTTTTCATTTCAAACTATTTCTCACTGAAGTGCTTGGCATTGCTCTTTTGAATTTTGCATTTCCCTCAGCAAAGCATGCTAAGAAGTCTCCAGATTATTTTTACCAGCAGACATATTTTCTCCATGTAAAAGTAGCTAACAACTTGCAAAGGCATGAAGGATTTTTTTTTAAATTTCACTCAGAAAAGAATGTGCAGAATTCCCATAGCAAACCACCTTCAGCTGCAGACTTCTTGACTCACAATGAAAACATTTACTAATGGGAAAAAAGAAAACAGGCTATTGTCTTTGCAGATGCAAGAAGCATAGCATTTTTCTTGGTTTTCATAATTTTGCTTTACTTTTCAAGCCTATTTGCTTACAAAAAACTTTACAGCTTAAGCCGAGGACATTAATCTAGACACCACCCTTGTATAAACAAGCAAAATTGTTATTTAAATTATGCATATAATATAATCAGTATACTTTTACACTCCACCCTGACACACACTAGTCCAAGATCACAGCATCATATTAACTTAAACTTGCTTCTGTTCAGCTTTTCTTCTCTTGTTATACTGTAAAACCTATATTTCAACTAAAATTACTTTAATATCTTTTAACAAATACAGCAGTCACTGAAAAGATTATCTACATATTTAAAATACCCATGACTGCACACTATACATAACTGCTTTACAGTATAACATGCAGTTTATATCATAAAATATTTTATACAAATACTAATAAGAGCAAATATTGTTAAAAAAGAACAAATAAATACTGTTACATACAGTTACTTCCCCCCTTTAGTGTACTTTTAAACATTAAAGACATACCCCAGGATTCACGAAGCCTCCGTGTAAGAGTTATAACTCTTACACGGAGGCTGCAGTTAAACGGAGTGATGTCAGCATGCTCTGCATATTCATGAGAGCATGCTGAATCACACCTAAGTCTAACACGGTCCGTGTAAGACAGTAGGGGGCGTGTCCGTAGGCTGAGCCCTGCAAGCGGACACGCCCCCAGAAGTCTAAAAGTGCCCAAAGTAGACACCCACAACAGAGTCCACGGAAATGTGAATAAACACAACACAACACATGCCCCTACAGACCATAAACATATATAAAAGAAATATAAATGAACATGTCATATTTTTTAAATTGTAAAGATGTTTAACCGTGAGTGCGCGTTTGCTGGCGCCGTAAGCGCAGCTACAGTTAGCAGTCAATGGGAAAGCATATAAGAACTAAATATGCAAAATAAGCCAGGAAGCAATAGCGTAGCGGTAGAGATGCCGGCTACAGAGCAGGCATTCATGGTTCGAGCCCCCACAACACAAATTTTTTTTTTTGCAAAATAAGCAGGAAACAAGTCCCTGACACATATGTGTACACATAAAATCAGAATATATGTAAAATACAATGAAATATCCCATTTATATTGAATAAATGTGAGCTAAGAAATGAATATAAACTGCCAGATGTGCCCATAGCTGAGCTACAGTACAACAGAGTGAGTGTATGTGCCCATAGATAAGCATTGGTCCAACTGGTGCAAACTGAGTGCCCGTAGCTGAGCAGTGGTTTACCATGCTAAATATATGTGCCCCTAACTGAGCTGAGCGGAATATGCGTGCCGATAGCCAAATGAGGCTTAAACCAGTGTACCCCGTTTGCGCGGAGCTGCGCACCGCGCAAACGAGCTAACCGACGGGCAATGGTGAGCAAGCCGTATCCAAAATGCCTTTACACAGACACACCCCTCAACATGTCTAGACAGTCATGAAAAATAAAAAGCAGTGGCCACGTTCGAACCCAGGATACTATACACCATAGTCAAGGTACAGAACCACTAAGCCATGACAGCAGTACCTAGAAATGCAATATTAGCTCATATATAAGAATGAATACAAACTACAGCATGACAATGCAGGTTTACTGAAGTTGATACAATTCCAAACTGGCCAATCACAGATATGTGCGGGAAAAATGGACTATATAAGCCCCATAGGCGGGAATACACAGCATAAACGATTGTAGAACAGACCTGCAGGCAGAATGTCAGGTGTAGGTGAGGGTACTCGCTTTCGAGTGCAGAGGTGGGGTGTTGAGGAGTCCAGGTACATGGCCTGGCTCCTAGTCCACAACCATGAGGCCCAACTCATGCAGGGCCAGGTCCTCTGGGGAGCGTACAGGGCTGAGGCGTGGGACCAGTTGGCTCATGAACTCACCAGTGCCACAGGAATTCCAAGGACAGGTGAGCAGGTCCGTCACCACCATGCGGACCTGAAGAGACGCAAGCAGGACCAACTGAACCTTTGGATCCAGGAGGCCCGGCAATCACCCAACGCCTCACCACTGAGTAAGTAACAATTAATTATGTATGTAGAAAGTTAAACTACCTGAAATTATGGAGATGTGTATTCCAATATTACTTCATTTATATTACAGCTGCAGGTGTCCGTTCTGTGAACCGCAGAGCCTATGCCGATAGGCTGGTGCGGTTGCGCCACCAGGCAGGTCAGTAATCCACTACTAGTAACTGTAAAGATATATAAATGTATGACAGTCAGCAAAAGAGTGCAGTGTAGCCAGGAAGGAATTAAATCTGCAAGTAACAGTGTGAAAGTGTATGCAAGTATTGCCTGATTACAACAGTTCCCAGCCTGTAAGTGTAAACTAAACATGACACTGTCCAACATATATTTTTAAGTAAAACTGCCCTGCCTGTAAGAAAATAGTACACAACCTGCAGCAGCATGTAAAGTATAGCTGCAGAAGAGGATGAAATCACATGTGTGAAATATATCCCTGTGGAAATACTGAAACATGACAGAAGTGAGACTGCTGGAAAGAACTGTAATAACTGTTGTTAAAACATGTCAATAAAGCCTAGAAGTACCAGTCTGAATAGTAACATGAAAGCAAGTGAGAGAGTGTGAGAAAGTGTCAGGAATACAGCAATACAGTACTTATAACCCCTGAATAAACCATACTGCAGTTAGGACAGAATTAAATGCATGTGAGACTCAGAACCAAACAGCACAATCTGTTCAAAGTGTTGCTGCATGTGGAATGTGTACACCAACATCTGGATATGTTTCTCCCAGTTTGGTATTGGAATAGGATGATTGTCTGATATACCAAACATCCACACTTGTCCACAAGTATATCAAGCACAGGTAACAGGATGATGTATCTGAACAAAGCCCGATATGAATGTGTATGAACAGCAATAAAATGTAGATTGATGTTTCAGTAACAGTTCCATCTGCAAGGTTAAGTAGTTAACATATAGGACACTGTAGTTAGAACAGTAGTGTGTATATAACTGTAGCTATTAGAAATGTACAGCATATGTATTTGTATTCGAAGGTGTTAAGATTACTCTATTTACCCCACCTTCTAACCACCTATAACCCATTCCACGTGAAAATGGTATGTGCAATCACAATTACCACCCCTGGACGTTTGTCCTGTTGGGTCATATATATTTGCATGTCTGTTGATGCATCCGCCCTGTTCATACATCCACACCTGATGGCCTGTTGCCATCAATCAACCCTGCATGTTGTTGGACTGTGTATTACTGTTGAAATTATGCATGTGTTATGCACGCTGTTTAATGGTCTGAATATCTGGGTGTTTGGTTAATGGGAATACTAATGCATGCTGTTACAACTAATTGTGAATGGTATTAAATGTCACTAACCCAAACTGTCATGACATAATGCAAAACATAGAACGACAGGGAAGGCGGGTTCCAGCGGACCCACCTCTCCCACCTCAGCTGGCGAGTGCACCTGGCACTAGTGCCGAGTCCGGACCCTCCTCTGGTGGCCCTGTGCCACCTGCGGGTGGAAGCGCTGCAGGGGATGGGGCTCGCCCCCCCCTCTGCAAGTGTGGCCGGAGGAGATCCACCACTCACCCTCCGTAGCGTCCGGACTGTGGTGCGTGGGAGATTCGGGACTCTGTCCTCGAGCCCCTCGCCAGCTCGAGGCACGGGTGGCGCAACTAACGGGCATGCCCGTTGCCCGCCTACACAGCCCCAGCACAGCCCCATCCTGGGCAGTGAAGGAACAGTGGCAACTGCCTATGGGTGGGGATATCAGTTCCACTGTTGCCATCTGTGGGCTCATGGGCTCTGGATATCCAAACCTCCGTCCCGTCAATTGTGTAACCCCCACACGTGTCATACACCACCCCTGTATGCGTCTTGTTTGTCTTGTCTGTTAACCTACCCAACCTACCTCCCCAGCTGTACCGACTACCTTCACCTGACATACCACTCTCACCTGAAAAAAAAAAAAAAAAAAGGGCACTCTGTACCCACAAAAAAATTACGCCGCATACATAGCTTCCCATTCCGCAAACATGTCTACTGGACATGGAACCTATCAATTCCAATTGGCTGTACAACAAGTATTATTGTTGTCCTGACACCTCTCTCAGGGGTGGAAGGTTTCAAATGTCACACCAAATTACATACATATGCACAGCAGTTGCTGCTGAAGAAATGGGCAGCTATGGGCTTTACCTACATCCCTCCTGCACATCCCAAGCTTGTTTCCCTACTGTCTTACCCTCTTTGTGACCCCTTTTTCACCACTTTCCTGTCTCCCCGTTTTCTTTTCTTTCAAAGAAAATAGCGCGGGTGTGCGCAAGAGTAAGCACGTTTAAGTGGTTGTAAGCAGGTGTGCGCTTGTGTGCGCGGAGCTAACCGCCAGTGCGCATGTGTGAGCTCCGCACAAACCAGCACTAACCCGGTTACAACTGCTTAAAAGTGCCTTGGGCACTTTGATTGACAGGTCTTGTACTCAGTTCAAATGAAAAATAAAATCCCAGTGTGAGTCCCGAACCCAGGACCTTGGCAACTATAGTCTGCATGACTTACCACTAAGCCATGACTCTCATATAGAAACACTGTGCTAAAGTAAATATATCATTTAACAGTAGGAATGAATGTAAAGGGAATATAGATGTGTAGTACACAAAGCATGACATTTAGAATCACAAACAAAACTGGTGGATTTCCATAATAGTAGTGTGTGAACAGAAACAGCCATGCTAGTTGGAAGCTAGTAGGTAATAATGTCACCATAGCACCTTGCAAGACACACACATACTCACAGCCGGATAAGCACTGCCCATACCCCACAACCTCTTACAGGAACACATCCGGACCAAGTAATAAAATATGTGGAGCAAAGGCCCAAAACCAGGGACACATTACAAATGAAGTTACAACAAATGCAGACAGTTCAGAAAGTAACAGGGTCTACACCTTGTGGGATGTTTGGAAGGGTATGCAGTCTGGAACTTGAATGTTTGTCACCATATTCTGACTTGAGCCCAGACTGACTTGCCAGATAAAGGTGTGCATGAGATAATGACCAAATTATGAGGCAGAAATGTGGACAGCCTGCCAATATCTGTACACATGATGGGTCCAACACCACCATATTTGAATAGTTAAGAACCTAGACATAGCAACAGTGAATGTCTTACAGGGATGCCCCACAGACCCCATGTGAAATGTACAAACAGTAGGCAGAAAGGTGTAACACATGCAATGGTAACTATGGAGTCCGGAAAGTATTCACCACTCGCATGGCAAAAAAAGTGTAGTAATACATATGCTCATGCTAACCCACAGTCATAACTGCAGCATACCAGACATGTTAATGGGTGTACCCCACTGATATGTATCATTCCATGAGGCACATAACTGATAAACCTGAAGGTCTCTGGGGCCTGCTTAGCAGCATACTCAAATACCCTAATAGATGTCAAGGCCCACACCATGGCCAGACCACACTGCATGCTGTAACACCCTAGCAGATATAGCAAGCATTCCAAGGTGTGAATGTACATGGAAAATAGGAAAGCTACAGCAGCACACTACAGTCAAGACACCTAGCAGGCATAGAAGTAGTGACTGTAAAGGGCAACTATTGAAGACTTAGCAACAGAGTGCAAGCAAATGTGAAAGGAAAGCACACACACACACACACACACACACACACACATTAACAATAGTAGTAGTTGTAGTTGTCAGTGTACATACACAGTTAGTACAGGAAACTGGAGAAATGAATGGAGGAATGTTAATCCACAACACACCTGGAAATATGAGAGAGATACCAACCTTTACACTCACAGAACATTGTTCACAGCATAACAGCATGGTCCCTGCCCTTAACATCTGAAAGGGCTACGCCTATCTCACACACCTTTTTATAGCACTGTTCTGAAATCACAGTGAGAACTGCAATCAGTACACAACTGGCTGCATGCAATTAGCAAATGCTGGCTAACAATTGGTGCAGAGGCCATCACATGGGCATATGCAGATACCTACAAAAGTATGCTGTACTCCATGTCCACACATGCAATACTTTCATTGCACCCTGAGAAGGACGTGAGAGACAGACAGAGAGAGAGAGAGAGAGAGACAGAGAAAACTGCATTTAAGCAGACAGACACGAATTGTTCAGCAACAGCTACCTGAAAGCTGACAACTAGGAAGTGGAGCAGCAGGACAGGGAACCAGACAGCAGAAGCAGCTGTGACAAACACAGGTAATGTAAAGTAATACTATAAAGGTCTACATACTGTGAACCCTCCATATGTGTCATTGGTCTGTATCCATATGTATATGGAGATGTGTAAAGGGCAGGAGACATACAGCAACTATCAGTGAAGACTGTACATACATTTGTATGTGAGAGCATGTATGTGCACATATCAATGTTGTTTGATTGTAGGTTGTAGTGCCATGTACAAATTAGGTTACACAGCTATGTGTGTTTAGCAGTATGTTAGTGTGTGTCTACAGTATAGTAGACAAATATGTTGATATACCTGTCTAACATATGGTTATGTATGTATGTCAACATATGTATGTGTATATATATATATATGTAGATATATATATATATATATATATATATATATATGATATGCATATATGTATACATACATAGAGAGAGAGATGTAGGAATACATAGACAGATGTCAATAGAATATTGTACCAACATATCTATGTAATGCACACATGCAGATATAGATATATGTAGATACATATACATAGTCAGACTGATCTGACTACCTACAGGTATGATTGTATATGATGACCTGCAACACAGCCTGTCCCACCCCCTCTGTCACTCACACCCCCTCTGTGCCCCCCCTACACATCTATGGCAATATATGTCCCCAATATATATGTGTATATGTATACAGACATATATAGATATATCTCTATACATATAGATATATCTATATACATATATATATATATATATATATATATATATATATATATATAGAGAGAGAGAGAGATGTATATAAAGTCTGAGTGAGGCACATGTGTACAGATGTATTGCAACAGGTGCCTGGTGACAAAGGCATGGAGTGAACACCAGTGTCAAATCCGGAGTATCATACCACATTCCAGATCACCCACACCAGTAACCACCAGATATGTGATTGGCCGCCCACCACTACATGTGTCAGGGGTGAGCAGGGTCAGAAATGTGTAGAATAGTGGCCCCAATGATAGTCACAGTGGCACACTATCCCTGGAATACCTGCACATGGTATGTGTCCGCAGACATGGTGAGTCAGGTATGAACATGTAGGTCGGTGTACCCCCCACACCACATAATGGATGCCATGGTATGGACCTCACATTACAGCAACAGATATGGAGAAGGACACAGTGACATGTACAACACTGTGACAACGCACTCAAACACATTACCAATGCACAGTGACTGACAACACCACAGAGTACACATATGCTACCCACATAGAGGTTACCACTCCCAGATGTACATATGGAGGTCACACCCATGACAGATGTCCAACAACCATAGTAACACCTCCCACCATCCACAACATACATGTCTGCTGTGTGTCGTCCGTGCCACTGCAATAGTGTGCACATGTGGAGGTAAGAGTTCCTACTCACAGATAAGACACACCCTGCAATAAACCACACAGTGTTAAGAAGCGAGACTCCCCATGAGTACATGTCACACATACCCCTGCTGAATGTTAGTCAGATAGGTAATATGCCATATGAGTCACCCTGTGTAACTGTGTGACAGCAGCAGTTACCATCACACCACATGTGTCACAATGGTCAGGGTAGCAGAACAGTACGCTGCTGTAGACACAGGGGCAATAGCATATTGTATAGTATCGTATTGTAATGTAATGTATTGTGTTGTATTGTATTGGTATGGTGAGGTGCCTCCTTCATGGAGTGGAACCACTGCTGCTGTGCACCAGTGTACAGGTACATATCCTGTAGTCAGGCTAGTGTTACATAGCACTCCTATATGTGTGTTTAGCTCCTGTCAGAGGTTATGTAGCATGCAACTGGGGATACCATCAGGTCCCATCCATGTTGTGTATTCTGCTGTCCTGCGGGTGTCTCTCACCTGGACATCTGTGATGATGGGGAGGTTACAGTCAGCTGGGATAACTATGCCTTTATTACAGGGGAGAGGGCGGGGTGACACCTGCACTGAACCTGTCCGCCGCAATGTTGCTGATATCTGTGGTGTCAGTGGAATATGTGTTGTGTACTACCTATGGGCATAGAGGATGGCTCCTGACCAGGTTGCTAACATAACTGAGGAAGGCCTCCTGGTCATCTGTAGTGTCACTCATGAATTCCCTCTCAACGTTGCCCATGTAGTCAGTATGATGGGAAATAGATCCTTACCAGTGCTGCTCAGACATGCCCTCCCTTCAGTGAATGATGCTCTGTCTTGCAGTAGCTTCCATCGTCTGTAATACAATCTGTCTATGGCTGGGGTCCACCAGACAGGATGCTGCCCCTTTGTGGAGAGTGTCTTGGTCAGATATGGGATTGCATGATCCATGCATTCTTGGAGATGTCTGTAGACAGCAATTGTGTAGGGGTCACCATTGTGGGTTGTATCTGCCACTGGCCCAGTGGGCTGTAAGGATACCATATCACTGTTACAAAGTGTAAAGTTTGTATCTGTAATGTTATGCACTATAGTCATCTGTGCTGGTAGTGGAGGTGGGATATGTATATCCAGGGCAATCAGTGTGTGGTCAGCCCACAGTAGTTGCCGATGTAGGCCATACAGTACCTAGATACAAACCCCCAGAATGAGGAGGTGCTTCTGGCCTGAATCGGGGTTCTGACTGCTGGTGTTTGGTAGTATGTCGTATGGCGTCTGCCAGGTACTGTTGCACAGTTGCTGGCCGAGCACCGATACCTGGCCATCTACATGTGTATTCACCAATAGACAGACAGATGCTACATATGTGAGATATGTTGTATCATAACAGTCGAGTAGCATGTGTAGTATGTGTGCCAAAGTCTGCTGACATATATTGCTGATACCAGGTTATTTTCTTTCACAGGTACATGGCCCACCCGCGGAACCCCACCTACTTCACAGCTGAGGATGTGGAGATACACCAGAGCCTGGTGCGGGACTATGCAATACTCTTTTCCCGCACCAGCCAGAATCAACAGGAGAGGGCTGCACTGTGGCAAGACCTTGTCCGTCGGGTAAATGATATAGGCATGCATAATAGGACATATGAGCAGGTACGACATCACTGCAGTGATTTAATCAGACATGTCCGTCAGCGTGCGTCAGATATCCACAGGCAACAGGTCGCCACAGGTGGTGGGGTGGCTACACATCCCCACTCACCAGACTGGAGGGACTACTCCTGAGTGTAGTGGCTCCAGTCCACCAGCAACAACAACAGCAGCAGACATGCATCATGATGGAGGCTGGGGCCACACAGCAGCAAGACGGTGAACGAGCAGGTAATATGTCATATGTATAGTTGACTGTTGTGTACACTGGTAGTTAATGCATGTGTGAGGTGTGTCCTTGGTTTGTAGCTGTCACCATAGTATTTAATGTGCAAGTGTGATATCCTCAATATTAGCTGCCGACCTGTGAAAGGCGACTGTTGTACTCCTGACCTGTATCATACACAGTAACAATGGCACAGTTGTGCCCACTGACATTAGTTTCTTCATGTCTGCAGGACCCTCTGGTATAACTGCAATGCAGCCTATCCATGCTGGTGAGTGTGTATTAACAATTCTTGTAATAGTGTTGATAGTAATAGTACTATTTGGCTCACGTAGTAGTGCTCTTTGTATGCATGTAGGTGTGTCTGTGTCTGTGTGTTGTTATCACGCATACTGAGTACTGTACAACTGTGTGAAACTGTGTGCATGTGTGCATGTGTGCACCTGTGCATGTGTGCATGTGTGCACCTGTGCATGTGTGCACCTGTGCATGTGTGCACCTGTGCATGTGTGCATCGCTGGTAATGTGTAGACATTGTAAACTGTGTTTCCTGTTCCCTTCCCACAGGTTCTGTTGCTGCTCTGGTGTCATGTAGCAGGGAACCTGAGTCAGGTGCCGTGGGTACTGATAATGATGACATTGGTGTAATGGCACAGGAAGGTATGCCAGGGTCCGCCATTGGTCAGCCAATTGACAGTACACAGCTGTCGACCCCATCAATGCGCACAGTTATCCTGCCAATACACCCCTTGTCACCACTGTCCCTAGGTGATGGACAGCATACAGTGGGCATTGACCAGGGTAATGTGGTATCTGTGGCACATGCTTCCCCACACAGCAGCCATGGGCATGGCCCAGAGATGGTACCACACAGACAGATGTCCAGGGGTTCTCGTGTGAGCATCCATGGGCGTACTGCCCCTGTCAGACGTGCCCACAGAGGTCTTACAACCTCGGCTATGTTTCGGACTGTCATGCAGGCACAGTCACATATGGAACGGTACACCAGACAGGGTCTGAGGGAGCTGGCAGCATGTCGCACAGCCATGACTGACAGTATGCGTGACATTGCGGCTGCCATCCGTGATTTCACCGATGTCGTAGACAGACGTTGTGGGGACATATTAGACCGGTTCCACAACTACGTGTCCATGAGCCAGGGTGATGGTGGGCGGTTGAGGCGTCGACGTGACTGTATGCCAGCAACAGCAGCAGCTGGCAGTCAGCATGGATGACAACAGGGCCGCAGCTGCCCCCGTAGTGCCAGCAGCAGCCCCAGCAATGCTGGGTCTGTGCTGTCATCAGACCGCCCCAGGCCCGACAGGGATCTGTGTCCAGTCAATGAACACCTGCTTCTGATGACAGTACCCAGTCTGGGTTGGTACCAGATACGGTCCGTAGCACCCCTGCAAGGCACAGGTACCGTGTCCGTGGCAAGAGACACTGATCTGTATGACCTGGCAGGTACAGTCTGTGGCTGTCCACAAACACCAGTATATGGCAGCCATGAGGTGGAACTGTGTGCATCCATACACACATGCAAATTGACAACACCTAGGGCTACCGCATACACGCACACATTGCATCAACATTGCCCCACCTTCTACTGCTGTCCCTCACCAACACACATACACATACATGTCAATTGGTGGTATGGGTGGCTGACCCAGGCATACCAAGTTCACACCCTGTGCATATGATGAAACTGTGACACCTCCTGCAATCTGTAACAACTGTGCAGGTACAGGTTAACATGTTGCTGATGCACAGGGTGACCACATAGATGTGTAGTAATAGTATCATGTTGTTAACAGTACTGTGTGCTGAATTAATTGTGGGTATATCACAGCATGCCTGATGCAGTATTTGTGTGATTGTCATGTCCTGTTGTCTACACCCATGGTAAGTACCATAGTGTATCATCTGCACATGTTGGCATACTGGTGGTAATGATGTCAACAGAAGGCTGCATACATAGGTAGCACAGGGGATAGGGTAATGAATGTAGTAGTACACAATGATGGACATGTAAATTGCAAGTGGCATGTTGCCCACACTAGACTCTGCAATGCAGATGTTTGAGGATGTTGATATGTGTGCAAGTATGGAACCACTGAGAGAAGGCTCGGTGTCTGTTATTTGACATGTGTATTACTGCAGGTATAGGCACATGGGTTTCTATCCAGTTATTGTACATCCTGACAGTACATGCATGTTCCGTACACTTGTGTGCACTGAGACTGGGCCCTAGCCATCTGACCAGTGTATTTCCATGTACATGTGCATAGCACCTGCATATTTGCAGTGTTACCTTATGGAACTGGTACAGCTTGTTTGTTGTACAATGGACTACATGGAGCCCTGTTCACTGTATCTTTGTTTGCATGCATATTTGCTTGCAAGTACCCTGGAATACCGATCACACCTGCAATGCATAGTTATAGAGCTTCTGTGGACTCATAGTGCCATCTGCATAGCCTACTATATATATGGCCATGTCCCACTTGACAGGTTGCCACTGTTTGACCTGTTCACATGTACACTGCCTGTGACACAGTGCATATGACCTGCCTGGCATGTGTCCACGTGAGCAGTCATATATGCTACTGCTAAGTAGTCACAGGCACAACACCTTCACACATTCATCCTCTGTTGGACTACCTGCTTTGCTAGGGACAGCCTGCACCTGTCACCCCTGGCCTATCAGATATTGACAAAGGCTCTTGCTACCCCCATAGTGCCTATGTTAGGCAGGGCTCAAATGAGAAACCCACCTTCATAGGTATCACAAGGGATAAGACACTAAGAGCAATGCTACCCAACGCCAGATGTCTAAACCTCCAGATGCATGCACCCAAAACACACCTTGGCATGGGGAACATCGATATCTGTGCAGTAACAGATGCCTGGTTCAGGGCTACTGAGAGCACACCAGCACTACCGGGTGTAACCCGGTTGATTTCTTTGCTACAGTCACCAAGGCCATTGCCGAGGGGAAGGTGGTTCACACAGCCTACCTGGACCTTGCAAACGCCTTCGCAACAATACCCCACTTGGGCATTCTAGGGAAGCTCACCAGCTTAAATATAAGCCCCTATGTCACTAGATGGATTGCACAGTGGCTCAAGAACAGAACCCACATGGTTAGCATTGCTGGAGCCATGCCAGACCCCATAACAGTTACAGGTGGTGTCCCAGAGGGCTCAGTCCTGGGACCCTCTTGTTTGGTACATATTTATTGGAGGTAAAGGCCAACACGGATGAACTGTGGCTGTCCAAATATGCAGATGACTGCAAACTGGGCACCATAATCGACTCCCCAGCTGACACAAGCATCTTCCAAAGGGGCATCATAGCAACAGACAACTTGTGCCAGAGCCATGGCCATCTGCTGAACAGTGTGTAGAAGGGGAATGTGCATCCTGTAGTCTGTTCACCTAGTTGCCAAAAGGGACATTGTCCTCACACACACTAACCCCCCTCAGCCAAAAACACACACTTGCCAATTGCAGGATTCAAACCCCTATCTGACTGTTATGACACGTGAGGGAGGCATTAGCAGAGCACGCTATTTGCATTACTGGGGGGGTTTCTCTTCCCCTGCTATACTTATAGAGTGCTGACATCATCGGTGTTTAGAAAGGGAATGTGCATCCTGTAGTGTCTTATCCTATTTGCCAAAGGGACATTTTCCTCACACACTAACCCCCCTCAGACAAACACACACACTTGCCATTCACAGGATTCAAACCCCTACCTAACTATGTTATGACACTTGAGACGGACGCATTAGCAGAGCGCTATTCGCATTACTGGGAGGTTTCCTTTCTCCTGCTGTACTTATAGGGTGCTGACATCATCAGTGTTTAGAAAAGGGGATGGGCATCCTGTAGTCTGTTCACCTAGTTGCCAAAAGGGACATTTCCCTCACACACTAACCCCCCTCAGACAAACACACACACTTGCCATTCACAGGATTCGAACCCCTACCTAACTATGTTATGACACTTGAGACGGACGCATTAGCAGAGCGCTATTCGCATTACTGGGAGGTTTCCTTTCTCCTGCTGTACTTATAGGGTGCTGACATCATCGGTGTTTAGAAAAGGGGATGGGCATCCAGTAGTCTGTTCACCTAGTTGCCAAAAGGGACATTTCCCTCACACACTAACCCCCCTCAGACAAACACACACACTTGCCATTCGCAGGATTCAAACCCCTACCTAACAATGTTATGACACTTGAGACAGACGCATTAGCAGAGCGCGCTATTCGCATTACTGGGAGGTTTCCTTTCTCCTGCTGTACTTATAGGGTGCTGACATCATCGGTGTTTAGAAAGGGAATGTGCATCCTGTAGTGTCTTTTCCTATTTGCCAAAAGGGACATTTCCCTCACACAGACTTACACACACACCAACCCCACTCACACACACACACACACACACACACACACACACACACACAGTGCACTTGCAGGATTTGAAACCCCTACCTAACTATGTAATGACACTTGAGACGGACGCATTAGCAGAGCGCGCTATTCGGATTACTGGGAAGTTTCATTTCTCCTGTTGTACTTATAGGGTGCTGTCATCATCTGTGTTTGGAAAGGGGAATGTGCATCCTGTGGGGAGGCAGACACCAAGCACACTATGGCTAAGCTGTCATTCCCTAGGGCAAACAGCCTAGTGTTGACCTCTACACCATTATGTTTAATTGTCAAATGCACATTATTTGTTGCTGATAGACTGTTTGCATATCTTTATTGCCATAGCATTCCCTGTTGGTATGAACAACTTCTGCATCTGTGGAAAATGTTTGCATATGGGAGGGATCCACTATATCACGTATGTCTCTGTAGTCATTTAACTGTGTGCACTGGGCAGACTGCTGTAATGTGGTTGGTTCCTGGCATAACACATAACAATACCAGATATGTGTGTCCAACTGCTAAACCAAGATCTGGACTAAGTGTGTGAGCATGCCCAGTTCAGCCTTCCCATGGCATGTTGTCAAAGTGTGTGAGCATGCCCAGTGTGAGCATTCCATATGTTGGACTCTGCAGCCCATCACATTTGTGGATGTGTGTGAACTTCACAAACTATCACCCGTTTATGGTTGTGGGTTGTGTGTCATGTTGTGTAGTTACTGTACAACTGCTTTGTGTGTGAACACAACAGGATTATACTGTGCCTGCAGTGTTTGCATGGGATACTTTGCTTACAGTTGTCAACATCCTTTCACACTGACCTACACTGTAGAACTGTATAGTGTACTGGTAGTACTTTGACTGTGGTGGACAGTAACCTGGGCTTTACTGCTATCACTGCTTTACATTTCGATAGTGGGCACAACAGCCTGGTTGGGGCCAGTTGTGTACATCTGACCATGTTGCATTCTGTTCAGATATGAACTACTTACACCAGGCTTGTCCAACATTGTTAGTGTATTCCACAACATAGGTGTACAATTGCAAACACTAGCGATGTGCCCTAGTCCATGTCTAATGCATGTTGGAGAGTGTGTTTGTCCTTCAACACACATTGTAAGGAGTTTGCCATGACATATGTCATGGTTAGTATACTGTGCCTCTGTCTACCTGTGACATGACAGTGATACCCAGGATAAACCTACCATCTCCCGTCCACCCATCAGGATTCCTATTGAGGAAGATTGATAAGTGACTCTATGGGTAGCCTGTGCTGAGAGTTCACTCATGGGTGGGAGTGGCTTCTGTGTTATGGATCACACAGTACAGCTTGTCCTATGTAAGTCAGTGCTGGGGTTCAGGTCTGTCATGTGCATAGCTCACTGCCATTCAGATTGTACTATGTGCAGCATGTTTATTGATGCCAGCAACACAGGCAACACATGGCATCTGTGTAGGCTGTTTGATACTCCTGATGAGGTACTGTTGGGGACTTTACAGTTGATGGAGGTGTCTGCTGAGGTACATCCCACAGGGGCTATTGTAGTCAATTGTACCACTGATGCAGGATGACTGCAGAGCCACAATGACCTCCTTATGTAGATCTGACAGCCTTCATGATTAGGTGGGTATATGGTATGTTTATGTAAACACTACAGCACATGTTTGTCCAATGCAGGATATCTATCACCCTGTGTCCCCAGGTCTCTCATTACATGTTAACTACATAATGGGTTAACACCTATGTGGTGATTGGTGGGCACTTACTGTATATCCACGGGGTTGACTATACACGTTTCTGCACTTAGCTTGCTGACATAGCTATGGCACCAGTTGTCTGTTTCTATGTGGCCCTTTTGTGGGATGCATGTGTCAGCTGGTGGATCATATGTGGTGAGCAGTTTGTAGTCCTCTGCAAACATGTTAGGACACAGTCCTTCCATGTTTGCCTGTACCTATGGGACATATATACCAGATGAGGGAGATACCAGGACAAAGCCTTGTGGGATGCCAGTTATATCTGGTTTGTAGTCTGACATGGCTGAAGCATGTCTGACCATGTCTGTTCTGTCCTTGGTCTGGTTTGCAACCCCTCTACTGACATGTGGGTTTATATTTACGCTGGTGAGCCTATCTATACTGAACATGTGGGGTATTGTATAGAAGCCTTTGCAAGGTCCAGATACACTGTATGGAGCACATTGCCCTCATCAATGACCTTAATGACTGTTTCAATTGAGTCAAACATGGTTAGGGGCAGGATCTGCACTTGAGAAGGCTACACTGGGTTGGGTCCGGTGTCAGTAGGTCCCCAACATCCTTATGTCTGTGGTACATGCTGATCCTTTCCATAGCTGTGCAATCTGGGCTTCTCAGGATTCTGGGGTAGTACTGTTCAGTATCCATTCAGGCAACACCTTTGTTGAGAAGGACCACTGTTGTTGTACACTGCTCTTTGGGTACATATTCTGTGGTACGGCTGACATTGAGCAGTAGTGTGGTTTGGCATTCCATTCATCTTAGACTCCATGTTGCACTACGCCCAGGACACCATCTCATACCATTGCTGCTGTGTGTTTTGCTTTGGAGATGTTGTCTGTTACCTCAGCATCTGCAATGTCAGGGGGCCAGCAGTCTGCTGGGATAGATATTCTGCATTCGTGGGGTGGGGGTTTGCACTGCACCTGTCAGGATGTATGTTGGCAATATGTGTGTGTGTTTGTGGTATTTGTGTGATTCAGGGCATATCTGTGAATTCCCAACATGGCTCCTACCATCAGTTGTGTAAGCCTTGGGATTATCCTTCGTGTCCTGTACAATTTGTATCTACATAGATTCATAGGTTCATACTAGGCTATCCACCCTGGGCATTTGTTAGCCTAGCCAGAGTGTGTGTGGCTTTTGAGACCCCTTGCTATGTGGATATTATGGCCATTTATGATTTGCTTTGCTGTGCCTCTGTCTGGACATGACACAGTGAAGACCCCACTGTAACTCTACAATCATCCATCCACTTGACAAGATTCCTGTTGAACAGTGTCAGTGAGGGGCTCTGCCTAACATGGAGTGGGATTCTGGTCCAGGGTGTGGGGAGCCTCTGGATTATGTATCTGTCCCACCGGCACATCCTATTTCATTATTTGTTGGGGTTGACATCTCTCACTCTCGCAGCTCAATGGATATGTGTTGTCTGGGGTGGAGCATGTCCATTACTCCTGTGTTGGACATGGCCTCCTACAACAGGCATGCAATGCCTCTGTGTGGGCAGTCTGTGACTGGAGTCAGCTGGGGTGTCTACAGCCAGGCAGCATATGACATATATGTGTGACACTTTATCCTCTTGGTGAGGTACCTTTGAGGTCTTTCTAACTGCTGCAGGTGTCAGGTAAGGTAGATCCCATATGAGGCATTGTACTGGATTATGGGTGTGATTGGGGTAAAGTATAGGGGCACAGTGACCTCTGTTGCCGTAGATGTGACTCCTTTCCTGATACGGTGTCACATGTAGACAGTCTTCCTAGCCACATTGGCAATGTGGGTGTCACATAACAGGTTACTGTTCACTTGTGTCCCTAGGTCCCTGGTTACTCCTTCCATACATAATGGTTTACCACCTATGTGGTATTTCGTGGTACCTTGTTTGGTATTTGGTGGGACATTCATACTGTCCAGTGTCTTCAGGATGGTTGGGGGGGGGTTATTGTGTGTGAGAGTGCGGTCTGTAGCATGCTACAGACTGCACAGCAGTCTTGCCTACAGTTAGTTGCACATGGGTGAACTCCACTGCCTTGTGCATTGTCAGTTACCTGGACGTATGGGTGTCTGTGCTGCCTATGGATACTCACCTCCTTTTATGTACTGTTCCAGGTTTTGGGGCCATGACACATGGTACGTGGTATAACCTGGTAGTGCTGGTGTGCTGTCAGGAGCCTTGCAGCAGGTTTCTGTCACTGCACAGACATCGATGTTCTCTATTCTGGGGATGGCCTCGGGAGCATGCATATTGGGGTGTACACATCTGGCATTGGTCAGCATTTCCCTTATGTTTCTTCCCACTTATGTTTTCTCGGGTGGTGGGTCAGTCTTTTCAGCCTTGCCTACAGAAGGCTGTATGGAGGTGGCAAAGGCCTTATCCAATATTCAGACGCCCAGGGGTAACAAGTGCAGGCCATCCCAAGGGCAACTGCATGGCTTGTTGAGCATGACATCCCAAGCAGACAGACATTGGATCCCCTTGGAATGACACCAGTAAGTGTGCTACTTGCTATGACTGATCATTCCGTGTTTGTACTGTGGCATTATTCTTGGTAAGGGTAGGTTGCTGCGAGTGGTGAGTGTCATACCGGCCTGGACTACATAATCGGATAGCTCATCTGTGTCTCTTTACATGTAGTCTAGGGCAGTACATCTCAGGTCATTCACACCAGCATGGACTATGACTGCATCATATTTCTATTTGCTTTGGAGTGACCTACATATTTCTGTTATGTGGCATATTGTGGCAGCCTACAGGCAGCTTACTGTACCCTTTCCCTTGTTCAGTCTGGTGTGCGGGACAGCAGTGTGTCTGACTATGGAGTCACCTATTACAACTGTATCGGGCATGTTGTTTCTCCTTCTGGCCTGTGACTGTTTGGCACACCAGCTTTGTGTGCTATGTGTTGCATGTGCTATGTTTGGAGGCTGTTTCATTGGGTGTCTGCTTTAGTGGCCTCTGTTGGTGTGCTGTGTTTGTGATTTCTGCCTCCGGGAATGTATTTCTGTGTTTATGTGTTTGGTTTGCAGCTGTGATAGGTCTATGTGGGTATGTGTTTGTGGTGTGTGTGGTTACCTTCTCCTACTGACTTGTTTTGGGTGTACTGAGTTGGGGGAGCTCTGCCTCCGGTTTGGATGGATGGTTGCATCTCTCACATATATTTGTATTTCTTGGGTGGAGTTGGGGGTTGTCTGTGTACTTGGGCCAGGTGTAACATTGCCTCAGGATTCACAGATTCCACTTGTTGTGGCTGGCCTTAGTGGATTGCATGTGTGGACAGATTATATTGCCATACTACTGATCAATAATTACTTCATTGTTCATGTTTGCTCTATCATGTAGTCGCTTCCTCATTCTCTTGCATGTTTTGGTTATGGCTAGTGTCCACCATGCCAGATTTAGGCACTGTGTCTTGTTTTAATTTGGGACTGCATAATCCAAGCATTCCTGGCAGTGTTCATGGAATGGCTGTATTACAGGTTCTGAGGTGTGGCCCATATTTTGCACCTGCATGGGACCTTTAATGGATTCCACATCAGTTTGGAGGTGTGCAAATATTGCTTAGCACATGTTTTCCACTGTAGTTTTCCGGCCAGGGACTGTGGTCAGGATTTGTATATCCAGTGTGATTACTATATGGTCTGGTTTTACAAGTGAGCAATACACTTCTCATCTTGACATCCCGTACCCATGTTGCTGATTATCACATCCAGTATGCTTGCCCCTCTTGTGGGGGTGGTACATTGTTCCTGGGCCTTTTGGTTTGTGGATTCAATGAACTTTTGTCCTACACTGTTGCAGCTGGTATAATGCTCCCAGTCTATGTGTCTGGGTATTTGCAGTCGCCCAGTATAATGTGGTTTGGAGGACTTGATATATTCATGTATTCCAGCATGGGCCGGATGCAGTTCCTGGTGTTGGGCCAGTAGTCTGTAGCAGGCTATACACTGGGGGGGCAGTTTTAGCCACTGTTACTTGAGCATGGCTAGTCCATGCTGCTTTTTGTGGTGGTACCAACATGGGGGTGTGGTTATCCTTGACAATTCTTGCTAGTCACCCTCCTTTTGTAGCTTGTTCCAAGTTTTGAGGATGTACAGCACAGTATGAGGTGTAACCTGGTAGTGTTAGGGTGCTGTTGTGAGCCTTGCCTCAGATTTCTGTTACAGCACAGTTATCAACATTCTCCATACTGGGTGGGCTTGGACTGCATGCATCTTGCTGTTTGAACTTATCCCTTATCTTATTCTTATCCCTTCTGGTACCTATGGAGATAGGTTTGTGTTTTGAGCCTTACCTATTCAGGGCACACTGTGCGTGACAACAGCCTTTGCCAGTATCCATACGGCCTGCACTGATAGGTGCACGCCAGTCCTAGCAAGTGGTGCATCATGTCATGCTCAGCATGTCATCCCAGACTGGCACACATTGGATCCCCTTTGCCTAACTGCATTACTTCAGCAATTGTTGCACTTCATCATCTCGTTGTCATGTTGTGGCATGCTGCTTGTTGAGGGTAGGATGTTAGTCGGGGTCCTCAGGTGTGCATATGGTACTTGGTGTTACATTACTTAACACATAGCATTCATGCCTCAGGTGGTGCTGCAGGGCTGCCTCTGTCGGATGCACATATTACACTTCCCTGTACATGTTTGTGAGCAGGTTGTGTCACGTTAGGCATCCCTGTTACTATATGAGTGAGTCAGAGAGGGGTCTCATTCCTAAGGTTCCTACTGAGCCAATGTATGTGCTATGCGTTGCCTCTTTGCCAAGGCCAGGGCATACTGGGCACGCCTCCTTCTGCCTACTGGGGCAGGCTCAGGTTGTTCCTCCTCCGAGTCACGCTGTGCCTGTGGTGGCCTTGGCGATGGTGGGGGGCTGTTTGGTCCAGCCCTATGCTGGTCCTGCTGCAGCTGTTTTCGCAAGATCATATTATGTAGCATAGCACATACCATGACAATTTGGGTACATGTAGTTGGTGTGTACTGCAAGGCTCCACCAGATGTGTCCAGACACCGGAACCGTGACTTGAGCAGCCCAAACACACGCTCTATTACATTACGTGTTTGTGCGTGTGCCTCATTACGGCGTTCCTGTTCAGGTGTGTGTGCGTTTCTGATGGGTGTCATCAGCCACGGCAGTGCATATCCTGCATCCCCCACTAGGTGTCCGTGCAGGATGTCCCCATTGGCAAATGTCTGGTACAGCTGCGTCAAATGCCAGATGTGGGAATCGTGGTAGCTCCCAGGACAGCCAGCACACACATTCATTATTATGCCCTGG
The DNA here is from genome assembly GCF_019279795.1 of Protopterus annectens. Lineage (NCBI taxonomy): Eukaryota > Metazoa > Chordata > Ceratodontiformes > Protopteridae > Protopterus > Protopterus annectens. The sequence goes on from NC_056747.1 coordinate 201,408,487, forward strand.
GCATCACACACGACCTGGCAGTTGATGGAGGGGAAGCCCTTGCGGTTTATGTAGGCCCTACCCCGCTCTCCTGCTGGTGCTTTGATGCGTATGTGCGTGCAGTCTATAGCACCCAGTACCTCAGGGTATTCCGCTATTTGCTGGAAGAGACACATATTGCTGGCCAATACCTCACGGGCATTGGGGAAATATACATGATCACCGACATGTGCTGACATGGCATCCAGGAACTGGTGTAGTACCCTGGAGGCTGATGCCTGTGATATCCCCATCATATCACCAGTTGGTCTCTGGAAGGTACCTGTTGCTAGTATTCTTAGGCCAACACATACCTTGGTTTCCACTGGGATGGGTTCCCCTCTGTTGGTTCTGTGTGTGAGGCGTGGCCTGCACAGCTCAACAATCTGCTGCAGGAGCTCTCTGTCCACTCTATAGCTCTACTATCTCCAGCTCATGTAACCCGTGGTAGGTGACCCTGGGCCTGTACACTCTTCTCCGTCTCCTCACTGCGGGTTGTCTGGCACCATCTGCATTGTCACCACCCTCAGCAAGTCGCCTATGTCTCATTATGACAGCTATGGCAGCCCCTAACATTTCTGCTCTGAGTTCAGCTTTTTCAGTTTTCACTTCTGATAACTTAACTCCTGTCTTGCAGTGTCTCTTGAGAGAAACATTCTGCACTGCTCTTTGCAGTGTTTTAAGTGCTGGGCTGGCCTAGTATTCTGCCTGTGTAATTGCCTGCATCTAATTGTTTTCACCTGCTAGCTCCAGCAGTATTCCCTGCTAACTTCCTAGTACATCTGTTGCTTCCTTTTTCCTTTCTGTTTCCTCAGGGTGGAGCCGTGTGCAAACCAGCAGAAACACGCTCACAGTGGCTTACACGCGCGCACACATACTTACACAGTTTTGGATCTGCTTATTCGGATTAAAATGCGTGCACGCCAGCATAAGCGGTGTTAAACATCTCCCAACACGCTCCCACATGCTCAGTCTGCCTTACACGTGCACACTGCCTTACTCGCGCTTCGTGGCGCGCCTGCGTGCGCATACACGTCCAGCAAGAAACTTGGGTGTAGGCAACAGTGTACACCTTCCATTTCTTGACTTTCTCATGTTTACTTAGTGGCACACCTCTTTCCTTGATATCTGTCTGACATCTGTCATGTAACTCTACCCTCCAATAAACTCCATCCCTTTCTACCATTCCCCCCTGTGATGTCACCTATCTCCTACTCTGTTCCGCCCCATATGTAACTCTTACACTACTCAGAATGTGCTCATTTGCTATGTGACAGTGGAATTCAGTATCCTTACACTCATTTGCATCAGATTGCCTACTAATGCTTAGTTACATCTCTTAGACTCAGCTTCCCCCCTTAGCAACCACTACACGGTGGCCATGTTGGTTTTCCTCTGCTGGTCCCTCCATTGACATTCCATGTATTGCATAAAACTTACATTTGTAGGTTTAAAACCTTCGTTTTTATGTTTTATGCAGCACAGCCCGTTTGCGCGGGGCTGCGCTGGGTTTACACATCGGCAATTGCCGAAAAAAAAAAATTATATTTTTCAGATATTTGCATGGGGTTACCTTGCCAATGGCCACATATTTGGCCATTGGCATGCTGCCTATAACATATGCACCCTTTATTTGGAGCTGACATGGCTCCATTGCCGTGTTTGCAGAAACGTACTCAGTTGTCAACTGAGTACATTTCTGCAGCTAAAACAGCTCTTACACGGGCTGTTCTTGGCTTCCTGGATCGCTAATCAGCCTCATTTGCATGCTATTCGGCTGCAAGTGGGCTGATTAGCTTAGCCACGCCGTTTTAGCCTGACTCTTACACGGACTTTGGGCTGTTCCTGGATCGCGAAGGCCGCATGGAGTCTTACACTACTCTTAGACTCCGTGTAAGCCTTCGTGAATCCGGCCCATAATGTGGGGTATATGCTTTATAGTCTACTCACATGTTAAATAAAATCAATGCATTTTTAATCGTTTTCCTTCTGATTTCTGACAAATGATCACATATTCTTCCTTTGAGTTTCCTATTAGGCTTCTCAATACAGAAGGCAGAACATAATTTGCGCATAGCAATATATACGATATTCACAGAATCACAGTCTCTATAAATTTTAAGTGTATGCGCTGTCTTTATATCAGGATGTACAAATTCTTTCCTTCATACAAGTGTTTGCAAAAAATGACACCTATTGCAAAGTGCAGTATCCAACCTTTGAGTAACCCTTGTATTCTTTTCATTCTGTTGCTTCTTGCAACACAACCTTTACTTACAATTTTTGAAATTTTGAGATTGTTTATATCCAAGTAATTGTCTGCCTAATAAAATATTCCTAAGTCTCTATATTACTCAATATATCCCAGTATCTGCATTTTATTTTTTTCACCACGTGTGTCTCTTTATAAGTTATTTAGTCTAATTTATTGTTTTCATTGACCACTGTTACATTCATCGGTAGCATCAGAAAAAAACAGGTTTATTTTGAGTTTCACAACTTTCCATTATTAAATATGAACAGGATAACTTTACAGCATCAAGACCTACCGCCATTAGTCTATAGTCTTTTGATTGAAATGCTTATCCATTGAATAAAACTTTTAAGACTGAGAACTGGCATCTTATTTCTCTGAGAGGAGGACTGGCTGATAACAGTCAGGAGCACCGTAGGGCCTATAAAGATATTCTGTTCATCTTAAATTTTGTTAGTTCTGCTTTTCACATAGTGTGAGGTTCAGTTTGTATAATACTGACCACTTCACTCACAGTGGAGTATTGATGGATTTTTATTTAACTTTCCATTATTAGGACTCTGAATTGCAATAATTGTAATTGCTATACCTGTTCTCATAAAAGTCTGAGGATAGGTCATTTAATTTTTTTTAACCACTAAGCCCATAACTTATGCTGTGGCTGTAAACAACAGTTTGTCAAAATCTCCTAAAATACACTATTAACGATCCTGTCATCCAGCACACAAGGCAACACCTACTCCTTCTACACACACACACACACACACACACTGAAATCCATACAACTCATCCAAGAGTTACCAAGAAAGCAGATCTAAGCCAATTTAGTTCAGTCGGTTTCTGTGCAGGGAAATGTTATAGTCATTCAGGGTTGGGAGGGTGGCCTAATGGTTAAGGTGTTTGCCTTACAAACACAAGGTGCAAGGTTTGAGTCTCATTAGGGATAATTGGCTAGGCATAAAATGGCTGGCAAGAGCAGTTAGCCTAGCACTAATCTATGAACCTATATGTGACTCTATAGTTACACATACAGACTCCATCCAGACTGGACAGAACGGTTTTGTCTGGTGCCAGGATCCAAGATGTTGCAAGGTCCCCAAGGACCCTTCAACCGGACAAATATGACTATGAACTAGTGGTTTCCCATGTAGGAATGAATGACCTGAGATGCTGTGCCCAGAGGGATATTCAGGGAACATGATGGGACTTGCAATGCATGTGGTAGAGACAGAAAAGACACTAGTCTTGGGTAGTGTCTTGCCTTTACATAGAATGATGCCTTGATACTAAGACAATATAATTGACTTTAACAAGTAGTCAGTGTCACTCTAAGGGGATCCAGTAGGGCTCAGCCTGGGATGATATGCTAGCTAAGACTTCCTGTTTTGCCAGGGATCACTTACACCTCTCATAACAGGGCTTCCACATACTGGCTAAAGCCTTTGTTACTCCCACAGTGCCTTTTTTAGACAGATTCCCCCTTGAACATTCCTACATAGTAAACTCAAACTTCAGTTCAATCAACATCATAGTGCTAGAAATCTGAAGAGAACGATGCCTGAACTTGAGTCCCTCCTGCAACTTAAACACATTCATATTTGTGTAGTTACTGAGACATGGTTTCAGTGCAGTGATAGCACAGCACTTCCTCTATACAAGGTTTTAGCACCTATCATTCCTTCTGGTCTTTGTGTAACTATGGAGGAGTATCTGCATTTGCCAGAAATACCATCATCTTAAGTCAAATCACCCAAGATCATAACCTGTAACTCCTAAAGGTCCAGCTCACCATTAATGAAGCCAACCATTACTTCATTGTTAGCTGTAGATCCCCATCATGTCCCCCAAAGATCACTGAAATTCCCTTACTATAATTGAGGGGTGTTAAATATCAAACAAAATACTTCTTGCTATGGGATTTTAATTTCCTGTGGATTAATTGACACACTTACACCCTCCCCCCTAAAATGGATATGCTCAGCATCTCCTAGACTTTTTAAGTACTAATGCTCTGGAACAAATTGAAAAATTACCCACTATAAGCTTCTGCATCCTTACCAACCTATGCCCTGCTTCTGTTCCACCATCCATCTCCTCATCCCTAATTTAATATAACCATAAATCAGTCATCTTCTTTGTGTGGCAGTACCACCCCCACCACAAAATGAGGCTGTCTTTAGGCACTTCACTAGGGCTAACTTACTTCAGCCTGTGTGACATGCAAAATTCCCAACAGTCCTTTGCAAATGGACCCAATGAGAGGACTGCCACATCTACCGCTGACATTTGCCAATACTGAAGTAGTTGCATAGAAATGGGAGTGCCAGTCTGCCTAAATATAATCACAAATTGAGGAAGAAATCTCGCTGGTGGAACTCCTGTAGTAATAAACTGTATTACAAAAACAGAAAATAATGAAAAGTTGTAAGAAATCTCCATTTCCTTATATCAAGACCACTCTGAAATATAGTAGTAACAAGGAACTTAACAGCACTATTGGAAAATGTTAAGCAGAGTAGAATATTAAGGTCGCTACAGATATTAAAGAAAACAACAAATCTTTCTTCAGTTATGTCAAGAAATTAAGGAATGATGTCCAACAATGCACTAACTTAATCTATAATGCTATCATATATTCTGATCATAAGGATACAGCCACTATATTAGCAAATAAAGTTAGTGCTAACTTCACCCCAACTACCCGCATTGTTGACCTCAGTACCTTGAAAATGTAGTTTCCCCTAAAGCCACCTTGGAACACATCTTAAAATCCCTGTCAAAGACTAAAAATAATACTTCCAAGGGACCAGATGATGTTCTTGGCTGCATTCTCATCAGTGCCACCTGAGCCTCTACTTAAACTGTTCAACCTTAGCTGTTTACATGGTTTGGACCTCATGTATTTAGAACAGCCACTGTGACTCACCTATACAAGGTTGGCTGCTCTAAAGATCCAGGCAAACCAGCCTAACATGCAAAGCCATAGAACGTATCATAAGTTATAACAGAAGTCGTTTATGCAGACAAGCAACCTAAAATCTAGGTCCCAGTCAGTTTGGTTTTGTGAAAGGCATGTCCTGTCTCCTGAACCTAGTAAGTTTCAAGAAAAGTATACAGAGACTTTAGACAGTAGTCACTCAAATCATAGGTTCATAGGTAAGTACTAGGCCTAAGTAAGCCTAGCCAACAAGGTTCCCTGGCTTTCTTACTGCTTATCTTGTTCTGGACAAGGCTTTTGTCACTTAATCCCCATGCTGGTTTTATTAAAAAAAAATAAACAAACAATGTAAACCCCTATGTTATCTGCTTTCTTGCAAATTGGCTATTCGACATATCCCAGGTTGTGAAAGTTGTTGGTCCTCTCTCTCAATGTAAAATTGCAACTAGTGGGGTATTACAGGGATCAGTGCAGGGACCCCTCCTGCTTGACATTTATTTTGCAGACATCCAATCCAATATGCCAGAAGTGTGGTTGACCAGGTTTGCTGATGACTGCAGTATGGGCACGGTTATCCACTCATCTACTGATAGTAAACAGCTGCAGAAAGTGCTGGAATATGCACATACCCAGTATACTGAATATGGTCTCAAGTTAAATCAAGAAAGTGCAGCAAAGTAGCATTTGGTAAAAAATCTACTTTCACCTTATATGTTTTAAATGGTACTCCTTTATAGACAGACACAGTTGTAAGAGACCTGGGGAGTTATGTGGACAATTCTCTCTCTCATTCGATCATTGTGTTTCCAACATTGTCAGTAAATCCTTCTATCTGGCTGAATTAATTTCCAAAGAAATGTCTTCAAGATCCAAAGAAGACATCCTGCCACTGTACTATTCCCTTATCACGCCAGTCACTGAATATAGTGCCCACATTGGTATGTGTAGATCAAGGCATATTGCTCAGCTAGAAAGGCCCCAGAGATACCTTACCAAGAAAATCAAAGACCTTAAATCTTTCAGCTGTCCTGATAGATGGGCACAACTTTCATTATACTCAGTAGCCTACAGGCTGTACTGAGGTGACATGTGTCCTGCTTTTTGAGTAATGAAAGACCTAGTCCTATTTGATGTACACTTTGTTTGCAAAACCAGTGGCTCTACAAGCACCCGCATTAGAAACCTAAATCTATACCAGTAAATAAACAGCACTTGCTGGAGAGATAGGTTCTTAACCAGTTAAATTCCTAATGTATGGAATAAGTTACCACTACAGGTCGAACAAAGTACTACTTTGAGTACCTTTGCAGTTAGTCTTGATGATTAGATGGGTAGACAAATTTACACCAGGACGGTCATGGACACCCCTGCTTGATTTTGGAGATAAGCACTAGCAAGTGCTTGAAAAGGGAGGCATGACATTTTAAGAGAGTCTTCTTTAAGGTGTATATGGCTAGGCATCTTAAGGTCCTCATATTATGTCATTATCAGTATTCAGTCTTGCTGAATGCGTCATCTGTCCTCTTACAATGTTATTTACGTATAGTTTATATACAGAATATTTCTGAGTGTGTGTGTGTATGTATGTGTATATACATATATTTATATATATATATATATATATATATATATATATATATATATGGGGTCTCATTTGATTTATCAAAATTACAGTTCACCGAACTCCAAAATAGTGACTTCTTTATGTCGAAATACCACTTTGTCGAACACTTACTTTACCAAATTACAAACCACCATCAATACATCTATATAAAAAACAAACACACAAACACACATTCTCTAACTTTTTCACAGGAAGCAATCCCCCTGACACCTCCCCACCCCCTGCAAATTATGTATACCAACTCCAAGATAGCACTACAGTGACAGAAAATATACATTTCCTGATGCTCACTGTACTGTGATCTCCACTGAAAAGCAATGAACACTGTTAAAATAACTTTGCAAATACTAAACACATCCCTCCAAGAGCACAACATAATTATCTCTTTCCAAAAATGCCATCATATCAGCCAAGTTCCACAAGTGGTATGCTGTGTGAGAATGGACATAAACACTGTACTAATACCAACAGCTTAACTATTTCGCTGAATCGTATACTGAGCAACTATAATTTCAAGAGAGTGGACTTTCGGCATAAAGGAGTCACTCTTTTGGAGTTCAATGAGCTGTAATTTTGACATACATACATATATATGTATATATCTTCTGCAACTCATTGCAAAAGGTATATTTTCAAGATCAAAAGAAGTTCTTACCCCCCCCCCCTTGTGTTCTACACTGATTAGGCTTGTAATAGACTATAATTCTCCCTTTGCGATGTATGTCACTGGAAAATTCAAGCAGCTGGCAAGACCACAGTGGTTCTTAACTAAAAAGATAAAGGGCATAAAAAAATCAAGCTACCAGGAGAGATTGAAAGCTCTATCCCTGTATTCAGCATTCTATAGATTCCTTAGGGGTGATATGTGCCTCATTTATTAGGTCTTAAAGGATTCAGTAGTACATGTTCTCTCATAAATCAAACAGTCCTACAATTACTAGGACCAGAGATCTAAATCTAAAGTTGAGAAATAGTTTTGCACACAGCCCTTCTGTGGAACAAATGTCCACTCCAGATGAAGCAGTGCAATTCACTGACTTCTTAAAAAAGGGAGCTAGATAATTAGATAGTCATTCGTATATTCACCCCATTATGACTGGCCTGTTCTCCTTGAAAAGGGGTGCAAGGCCTAGGGTGAGTGCTGATGAGGTGTTAATGGCCTCCAGGGCCAGTTGCCTTGTATATATATATATATATATATATATATATATATATATATATATATATATATTATATTAGTGGATGAACTGTGCTTATTGCAACTAGAATTTAGACAGGCAAATGAATAGGGCAATACATAGCACAGCAGGGACAATAAGCTATGCTGTAATACCGTGTGAATCTGAGCAAGTTACTTAACTAAACAGTGATATAAGTGTGTTTGAGTCTGAAAAAGGTGCACATGGTTCAATGCAATACCTGGGCTAATAATTACCAATAAATAAATAAATTATTTGAAAGGTACGTAACATGTTGCAGGTCTACTTGTTATGACACATATTGCTCTTTGCAGTGTCTGAATTTTTAGTATACAAGAACAACCTTATAAAAATTAAGTAGGTTACTTGGACCAAGATATAATAAAGAAGAGACCTTGATATGTGGAGAATTAACTAGCTGTTGCTTATTGGTTCTCTACAAGGATTGCAGAGCAGATAAAGGATCTTGACAGGCTAGAGATATTGTATGCACTTTAGAAAAGAAATGCTTCACTGCTCCCAAAAAAAATTACATGTAAACTAGTCATGATTTCACAAGAGATGTTGGGAGTAGAAGAATATGGTCTACATGACATTAGCTGAATCTCAGATTTCATGAGAAAATTGTCGAGAAAACATAAAATAGTATTTGAAAAGGTAATGTGAGCTACGATGAGTTATCTTTTTTTGTAGTTACTGTAAATCATTTCTGTTTGGATATACATGGGTATAGCAAATAGAGACAACTCATAGCACTAAAAGTATTCCTCCACAGTAACTCTCCACAAGAAATTCATGAGTAAAGAAAAAAAGAGTGTGCTAGATAGAATACTTCTATGAAAATGGAATAAAATAGTATGTTCTTTTATGGGTTACTCCAATTTTTTTAAAACAAGTAGTGTTTCTAAATCAAAGATGGAAGACCGACATTAAAGATTTATCTTAAAAGGTAGGCATATGTGGTATTAAATGAATTGCTTGGGAAACAAAATCTGTGATCTAAATGTTAATATTTTTTGTTTATTAAATATACCAAATGATCTTGGAAAAATAGCACTGAAAAAGGCAACATCTGGAGTTAAGATCAGTGACATCTTTAAAATTCAGTGACAACTGATTGGTGTGACTAAATAAATGAAAATGTTAACAAGCAACATTTGAAATTTGTAAAATGATTCAAGTAATGTAACAATTCCCAGTTTTTGGAATTGCTACAGAATGGAATTGCTCCTAATAAAAAAGTCTCTGCAGAACTACTGTTGCAACATTTGATTTGACACAGACGTGGGAATTAAGGCAACTCTTTCATCTGACAACTAAGATGATGCTTACAGTTTTGACCAACTTTGGCTGTAGATAAGATGCTGTTCTTGTGTTTTTCAGTGGACACAGGACAGATATGTCCACAGTGTATCTTACACTCTGCCTTAGCCACAGGCACCTTTCCTTAGTACAAGGTGTGAAGAAAATGAAAACACATATTTGTCAGCATGTCTGGCAGGAGATTTGTGTATATTTTGGATTAACTTGTATGGTATGCTAGCATGTCTACTTGTGAAAATGTAAATAAGTTTTAAAATGTTGAGCATTTCCCTGTTTGTTCAGAATATTTAGGGAATCTGTCAGCATTTTGATGCATTTCTAAATGTGCATGTTTGTGAGGGACATTCTAAAGTACTGTGTTGAATCAGCTGAACAGAGAGTGATGTCATTAGAATGTTCCTGGTTGCTAGGCAATTATTTAAACAGCTGATTAACAGGAAAATAACTTTTAAACTGCTGTTATTTTTTTAAATAAGTCAGTTGAGACTGCAGTTTTGTCAGGTACTGAGCAGTTTGTGAAGAGCAGCTCTTAGTGAAGAGTTGCTGTGCAGTGATACCCAAAGAAAAGAGAACTCACCAAAAACTGTAAGCCTGTCTTGGCCTTGCTGTTATTTGTTAGATTAAATTAGAGACAGGATTCTTTAATTACATTAGGAAAGTTTAGTTATTAATGTAGTGTTTCTTGAATAATGGACTCCTATCCTGCAGTTTAATTTTACATTTCTAGTGACTGAATTCTGGTGTTATTGAAAGTTATTGATTTACATTCTTGTAACCATTTTACTTATTATTAAATGTTTTCATTACTTTGCACTGTGGCTGGAAATCAGAATTTTTCTTTAGAGATTACAGAGCACTTCCACCTGTTTGATATTCCCCAGGTCACCTCGAATGCCTGGTCGCTTCTGGTCATAGCTATCATTTATTTTGATATTTAATTTTCATAACTGGACATCCCTTTAGAAGGGCATGGAGACACTCTAATTGGTGGCAGCATTAATGTATTATTTTGGGGAAGTGACACAGCTAGAAATCTGTGTCAGGCTTTCCCAGAAGTGTTTGGATGTGTGAAATTTAAATTTACTTTGAGCGAAGTGTATCAGAAGTCTTAAACTGGGACACATTGCTCTGAAGTGTATAATAAGAAAATACATTTGGGGTAGACAGAGGTATATAGTCCAGTCCCAGGAAAATAGAGTGTGTTCCTGTTGTGCCATTAGGGGGAAATTGTGAAATATTACTTCTGTTTAAGTGACAGTCTGATATTGGACTTTCATTTCCATTGACTCAGCGGACCATAGAGGAAGTCGGGATCTCTTTTCCATGTTCAAATGCTTCAGCCATGGATAATATCCCATGTAGACAACAGACAGACTGGAAATTGGATTAGAATAATCGTACTACTCTGTTGGAACACTGGTTAAATAAGGAACTTGTTTTTACTTTTGAAGACTGACCTGTTAGAACTGTGGACCAGCAAGTAAAACTGCAACAGTTTTAAAGCAAGCTCAGTAAGGTACGTAATCTTCAGTGTGACAATGCTTACCTTACTGAGTGTATTAGGGTCCACAGAGTCCCTAAATATTTAAGAATGTTTAAATTTCTGAATGGAATAAGTGTGTGACAGAGTGAATTTATTCAAATTATTGGCCATGTTCGATAGGCATGTCATTGAACTTTTGCAGTACATTGTAAAATTAAACAGCAAGATTGAGAGACTGCTGGGGGAAATTAATGAAATGAATAATGATATCTTTAATGAGACATGTTTTAATAATTTTGAAAACAAATATATTATTTTTGATAAAACAGAACAACAAGTGAAAGACAATTTTATTCGTAAACAGAAAAAAATTAGGAGAGACTAACAGGATTATAGACAGAAAGTGGCTTATCCTCTTCCCAAAAGTTATTATGAGTCTCACAAGAATGGTAATAGCCCCACTGGTATGGGAGGTGAGACAATTATGGATGAACCTGGAGAAAATACTTAATGGTGGTAACTTTTATTCAGCACAGTACAATGGTGGAGGGGACAAAGTATTTGAGCAGGAGTTCACAGTATTACGTAGATCCAAAAGGATCTTTAATAGGAATAGGCAGAATGTTTTTAGTACAACCACAGATTCCGAGGGGGAAAAACAACAGGGGATAGAAGAATGTGTGGAGGAACAACAGTCAAAACAAGTTTTAAACCATGGTAAGGACCAAACAATTTCGGCTTTTAGGGGAAAAATGCTGAGCCTAGGAGGGTTTAACATTTTTAATTACACTGAAACAGGAATTACAGAAATCTATTTTTCTTTGTTTAAGAAAGGTTTTAAGTTTGTCCCTGCAGTGAACATAGATGTTTTTAATATTCTTATAGAGCTAAAATTGTATACCAGAAAATTTAATTTACAATTATTTTTTTAAGGACCATCATAATGAATTGGGGGAGTTAGGAAAAAATGTAGGCGTAAAAAACATTTTCAATCCCCCATTACACCCAACATTAGCTAGTTTTGAGAGAATATGTACGCAAGAAATATATAAAGCTTATTACTGTATAATGAATGTTTTTACAACTTGGCGAAAGATAAAGCTGGATTGCTGAGATGTTTAAGGGAAAATTATAACATTAGAATTATTAAGCCAGACAAAGGGGGAGGGATTGTTATTGTTGACAAGAATGATTATGTCAATGACATGGCAAATGTATTGCATGACATTGAAAATTATGAAATAGTATCAAGAAATAAGATTAGTATTGCACATCGGAAGTTACAATTATTTTTGGAGGATAGTTTATTACAAGGTACTAAGAGCTTTTTGAATTTTTGAGAAATGATTAGCCTTTTATTCCAACAGTGTTTGGTATTCTGAAAGTGCATAAAAATATTACCCAACCCCCATATCAGCTAATAGTGGCTGCACATAATAGTTCCATTTATTATCTCGGAGTATTTGAAGACTGAATTTTGAAGGACACACTTCGTCTTATAGGTCATTTATTATCTGACTCATAGGATTTTCTGTCTAGAATTAAACAAGAATTTTATGGTAACACCTGTGGTTTTTCCACTACTGATGTAACTGACCTGTTTGGTTCTATACCTCATTAGGAGGGTTTAGAACTATTTTATGAAACCCTTGTGGAATTCACCTCATTGAATGGAACTTTGATTAATTTTATAATGGAAGTGATGGAAAAGATTCTTTTCAATAATTTTATTACCTTTGATAAATTTTTTTAGACAGAAAAAAAGGGTTGCGATGGGCTCTAGCTGTGCCCCTATATATGCAAATTTAGTAATGGTGTCATGGGCAAAATGACATGCGTTTAACTCTGGTTTTCAAAAACACTGGTCTTATTACTTACATTATCTTGATGATATTTTAGTATGTGGAATTGTGGTAGAATTTGTGTAGTACATAAACAATGTGTGCTCTTTTTTTAAATTTACAAGTTTTTTTCTCAAGATGTTATGGATTACTTGGGTGTAACATTGACCAGGGATAAGAATAGGGGAATTTTTACATCTAAGGTGGTGTATAGGAAGCCCACGTATTCTAATATGTGAAAAGGAATATAGTGAGGAGTCAAATGATATGGGGTGTTAGAACATGTTCCGTACATTTAGATTTTAAAAGAGAATTAGGAAACCTTGTACAGATGCTTCTAGCAAGGAGTTACCCTGAGGATTGGGTGTGGAACATAGGGATGGAGATTCTTGTGGGGTGGGGTACTAAATATATACCTATTTTACGTAACTCCTTTACTACTAAATGTCAGTATCTAAAGAAATGTAGTGATGATTTTTCCACTTCAATGGTCACATTTTATGGACCATTGTGAGTAAGAACTGGGTACTATTGGACAGCAATAGTGGAGTGAGCAAGTTGTTGGGGGTAACACCTTCCTTTGTTTATAAAATGGGATACAATATGAAGTACCTATTGGGACACCCCAATTTTTCCAGAAGCACAGGTAAGAGTACCAAAAGATGTGGGGCATGTCAATACTGTCATTATGTTATGACAGAGAAGAGTATTTTGATAGGAAAACCATTGCAACAGGTAGAATTAGTAGGGGGTAATTATGGAACCAAGGGTCTAGTGTATGTGGCTATATGTCAGGGTTGTAATGGATTTTATACTGGGAAAACAGAGAGACCATTATGTAAATGGATTTATGAGCATGTTTATACTATTGAAGCCAAAAACATGAATAATCCTTTATTTAAACATACCCTGAGTTGTTATAGCTACACTAAGTCCTAAGTCCTTGTTTGGTATTGTGGAGATTATTAAAAAAAAGATTACAGGTGTGGGTATTGGGAAAATAATACTGAGAAAAGTGAATTAAAGGTGGCAATTTAGATTGAATGCCACAAACCCCCCTGGTCTTAATGAACATCTTTCCTTGGTTTTATAAATGAAGTAATAAGTACTATATCTATATATATATCTATATCTATATATATATCTATATCTATATATATCTATATCTATATATATATATATATATATATATACATACATACACACATGCATACACATTATATAATGTTTTACTGAATTTTTAAAACACTACATTCTCTTAAAATATTATGTAATTTATTTTACTGATGGTTATTTATAAGTATTTAGGTGAATACTATCTTAAATTTTTGTGATAAATTTACTGTCTTAATGAGGACAATTGACAACCCTATTTGAATGGAGAAATTAGTTGTGTATTTGGTTATGAAAAAGTCCTGTTAATGTGAAGGACGAAAGCGCTTACTGTAATTTTATTGTTTTGTTTTATGGTGAATAAAGTGTGGTTTGGATTTTGTAATTACAACAGAGGCTCAAGTGGATTACTGAGTGGAATTTTGTGTTATTAGCCTGTGGGTACTTGTCATTAGGGTGTGCACTCTTAACAGCCACAAGGTAAACATTCAGAATTTCAATCCACTACAGTTTTATTTATTTTTCTTAGTTAGATAGTCAGGATAGCAGGCAATGATGCCAGCAGAAGATTTTAGCAAGCTGACAAAGATCCAGTTGGCTAAAGATTATGAAGCCAGAGGATTGGTGCAGCCACAGCTCAGATCAGCCGTTCAAAGGATATCCAGTTTGGTGTTGGTGATGTGCAGCCTGCTGAGATGAGACAGTCCACATTTTCTTCAGAGGACCTGAGAATCTGTCTGGAGTTAGAGAGACTGTGCCTGGAAGCCAAATGACTGGAGACTGAGGAGAAAATGTACCTGGAGGCTGAGGAAAGGGAGAAGCAGCACCGATATGAACTGAAGGCTGAAGAAAAACAGCGTCAACATGAACTGGAGGTTAGACATTTCGAAACGGAGGGAAATGAGAGACAGTGTGAGGAGAATGAGAGACAGTACTGGTATGAAGTGGAGCTTCTTACCCTTCGAGAAGGTCATGCAGGTAATGGGGAAGGGAATAATTAGATCCTAGAAGCCGTACACATCAGTAAATGTTTTTCTCAGTACAAAGACAGGGATGACTTAATAGCTTTATTCATATTTTTGAGAGGGTATGTAGACAACATGATGTTAACCATGAGCTCTGGGTTCAGCTCCTGACTCCCTTACTCCATGGTAAAGCTGTTCAGGTTGTAGCAAAGTTAAAAGATGTAGATTGAATTATGATAAAATGAAATGTTGCTTGCTTGACTTTTTTAAACTAACACCTGAAGCTTATAGAAAAAAAATTCATGAACATAGATGCAAGGCAGATGAAAGTATAAGTGATTATATTGCTGACTTAAGTACTTACTTTCACAGATGGGTGAGTGGGTGTCAGGTCACCACTTTTGAGGGACTGGCAGACCTTTCAGTGAGGGAACAAGCCCTCAGTACTTTGCCTGATGACATGAGAGTCTGGTTAACAGACTGTGAGTGCAACTCTGCAGAGGAGTTGGGGAGAAAGGGGGATCTCTACCTGGCAAGCAGAGCACCACTGTAAAGGAAGTGGATACCCAGTGCTGTACATGGAAATAAGGGAACCCATGGGGGGCAGTCTAAACCACTCCAACAGAGTACACCTGTAATGAGGTAAACTACTAATCCAAGTGCACAGTTAGGGATCAGATGTTTCAAGTGTAACTAGAAGGGACACACAGCAGTCAAATGTCCATTGAGGCAAGGTGAGAAACAGAAGGTGAGGGAGATAGCAAGTGGTGATGACAAACTGCCAGTGGTAAGTAGTTTAGAAACAACTGGGATGCTAG
This sequence comes from Protopterus annectens, assembly GCF_019279795.1. Taxonomy (NCBI): domain Eukaryota; kingdom Metazoa; phylum Chordata; order Ceratodontiformes; family Protopteridae; genus Protopterus; species Protopterus annectens. Next base: position 201,424,063 of record NC_056747.1, read on the forward strand.
ATTATCACCAGAATTTATATCCTGTCTTAGAAGATGGTAAACAGGTAACTGCTTAGAGGGACATGAGGCTTCTGATATAACCATTGTGAGGCCTGCAGTGGTTAGGAAAGAGCAGTACTTGCTTGGGCAGTACACTCCAGTCAGAGTATTGGGAGGGACCTCTTTCCAAATACCTTTGCTAGGGTTCATCTTGACTGGGAGGGTGGAAGAGGAAGCAAAGCAAGTAGGTGTGTTTGAGGATATTCCTCCAGATGTCCTGAAAGGGAATGACTTTAATGTTGTATGCTGTGTACATGCAGTTGTATGCTGTGTACATGCAGTGACACGCAGTCAGGCTTGGAGAAAGGCATGTAGGTCCGGTAGTCTGGGAGAGACCCAGCAAGATCTCATACCTGAAGCTGGGACTAGCATGGTGGCTGTTTCAGAGAAGGTACTATCTAGTAGCAGTAAGTCTGAAAGTGAGCCACAGCTGCTGGGAGGTACTGATGTTCCCCTGGACACAGTGACTGTGAATGCGGAGGTGAGTGGTGGTACCCAGGGTGACAGTGAGGCACAGCTGTCAGAAGTTACTAAGCTTCCTGTGGAAAGGGAGCTTGTGGTTGAGAATATTCTTGGAAATGTCCTCATAGGGAATGACTGTGATGATGCAGTGCCTTATGTGCATACAGTGACACAGTCAGGCTGGGAGACAGGCATGTAGGTCTGGTAGCCTGGGGGAGACCCAGACAGATCTCATACCTGAAGCTGGGACTAGTGTGGTGGCTGTTTCAGAGAAGGTGCTATCCTGCAGCAGTGAGAACTGAAGTTCCTTAGTTACTGACTCAGGATAGTATAGGACATCATTTAATTGTTGGCAGTCCAGTGGAATATAGCCGGACGTCAGACAAGGCCTAGGTCCATTCACCTTGTTTCCATTACTTAATGTCATTGAAGTAGGAAAATAAAACTGCATTGTATCCAGAGTAGGTAGTGTCGCTCATCTGGTCAGGATAAAACAAACGAACATCCATGGGTTCTGTTCAAGCAGCTTTATTACACACAAACACATCAGAAATGAGGCTTTGTAACTTAAACTTAAATAAACTTATAAACAGACTGACTGCTGCTTTCATACATGTTAACACTCTGGCTGTTCTGTCAAAATGGCACTGCTGCCATTTATATTTAGTATTTATATGCACATGCTACATTTGGAAATGCTTCTTAAAGGTACATACACACACTGTGATCTACAAGTAGCTATCCTTTTTTGATAAATCTGAAGTTAACTTCATTTGATCAGCAACCTGTGGGCATCGGATCCGATTCGGATCCAAGTCGGCAGCTTTCCTAGCAAAAGATCCGAGCTCCAAGCTCCTCCCCCTCCCCATAATACCCCGCTAACTCCCTCTAGTCCTCAGATCTCGTTTGCCGCGGCTTCTTGAAGCATCTGAGAACGAGCTCCTAGCGTTGGGTTTGTGAGTTAAAAAAACTATTCAAACTTTTTTTCCCTTAAAAATCTCTTTAAATTTGGTGTGTGTGGTACCTTTTCCTTCCTTAAACTATTTTGGTAGTTTTTCGCATTAGCTTTAGTTTAGATATTATTTTCCCCTCCCCCCTTCTGTCTGTGTGTGAAGGTGTGTGCGTGTGGGCCTGTTCTTTTCTAAAAATGTCTGAAGGCCCAAAAGCAATTTTTTCTAAATGCTCTGAGTGTGGCCATAAGCTGTCCCCAACTGATGGCCACACTCGGTGCGTTATTTGCCTGGGACGTGGACCACCTTTCATCGGGCTGCACTATCTGTGCAGCCTTCAACCCCAGGGCTTTAAGGGATAGGAGGACCAAGCTAATCCTTGCGGGCCTTTTGCCCCCTGATTCGGATTAGTCCTCCTCCCCCTCTGTGGCGCCAGCCGCGGCTGCTCCACCGACCGTTCCTGCTCCCCTGGCCAGGATTCAAGCTCCCTCTTCAGCTTAGGAGGAAAGGGACACCAGAAAAAAGGACAAGAAAGACAAGGAGCATGATAGGGATAGGCATCGTAGCCACAAGAGGCGGGCCGATTCAGTCCCCTCGGCCCCACCGACTAAGCAGCTCACCTCCCCCCTTAAGGTCTCCGGGTCTTCCCCCTCCCGGCTTCGTTCTCTGCGTTTCTCCCCAGAGCCGGAGGAGGAGACCCGGTCACCTTCGAGGTCGTCTAGGTGGCCTTCCCGGCCAGCCTCGGCAGCCTCATCCAGGTCAACCAGAAGTTTATCCGACGTGGACATGGACTGGATGATGCATCGATTTCTTCAGGCCCAGCTGCAGATGGGAGTGCTCTTGCCTCCCCCCCCGGGGGGATCTCGACCCCATTCCCCCCCCCCATTGCTCCTTCTCTGACCCACTATCGGGGCTCAGAGCTGTCAGATCTGGGTAGCTTCGGAGCCAGGGTGATGTTGGCGCCAACAGTGTTTCCTATTTCTGCGCCGACTGCACCTTCGAGTTTGTCGGGTCCTTTTTCAGATCTGAGCTCTCAGGTCCATGAGCTGAGCATTGGATCCGGAGGGGGGTCAGTGTGCCTTTTGCTCCGTTGAGGTCAGAGTACACTGCTCTTTCGGATCCGATCGGGTCATCTCCGGTGCCGATCCACACGCCGGATCCGAGGGGGCTGCTTTCTGATCCTAGGGAGAGCAGCTCACCCTCTGCATTCAACGTCGTGGAGAGGGTCCTTTCGAGGGATTTGAGGCCCCAGGTTCTTGCTATGGATCCACCCACCATTCCCTCTCAGACGGGCCTGTCTTCCATCATCCGGCCCCAGGGACAGCCTGCGCCTATGTCCCAGATGGTTCCTGTAGAGGAACAGGACATTGTTGGTGAGCCCTCCTTGGAAAGCCCCCCCTGAGGAGGTTCCTCACAAATGGAAGTGTACGAGGAGGCACTTGGACTCACCCGAGTCCCTCACAGAAGACACGGATTTAGAGGAAGGGGAAGGTTCCCCCAGGTCACCCCCAAGGACGTCTCCTTTGGAGACATTATGGAAATGTTTTGTATTAGAAAGGGGTGGTCAGCCCAAAAGCCTTCCTCGGATGAGTCTGTGTTTCTGGAGGCGTTCGACACAGGCCCATCTACCTTTTGGGTGTCCCCTCCCGCCGATCACCTGGTGGACCTCATAACTACCAGGGCTTGGAAGGAGCCGGACACTGTGGAGCCAGTACCCAAGAGACTGGACAGGATTCTCAGCCCCCCACAGACAGGACAGTTTGGAACAAGGGTACCCCGGTAGATGCCATGGTGGTGGTGGCTGCCACCAAGAAGGAATTGGCACAGGAGATTTCCTCGGTGCATCCTCCAGACAAGGAGTCTCGGATGATGGACCACCTCGGAAAGCAATGTTCGCTTCAACGACCTTTTCTGTCAGGTCGCTGAACTATATGGCACATGTAATTTGGCTCCAGCGAGACCTAATCAAAGAGTACGCTGGGTCACCCCCAGAGCCCATATCGGCCGAGGACAAACGGACCTTCTCTGCTCGAATAGCCACTCTTAAGTCCATCACAAACACCTCTATGCGGCTTCTCCCCATGCCACAGAGAGAGCAGCTAGAGCCAGTGGAGCAGGCATTGTCTTACGACAACAGGCTTGACTCCATCTCTGCGACTTTGCGGAACCCTTCAAGGCAACCTTTGCGAACGCCCCTTTTGACGGTTCTACGCTTTTTGGCAAACCGTCCACGATACGCTACTCCAGAGCGAGAAGGACGGGAAGACGTTGTCTGCCGTCGGGATCCGCTTCTCAGCTCCTCAGAGGTCCTTCTTCAGGAACCAAAGAGGACAGAAGATGTGGTTCCGGAAATCCCAACAATCCCGTTTCGCTCCGGACCCCTCATCCTTCAGAGGCAGAGGAGGGCATGGTGGACGCCGGCCCAGAGGCAGATGGGGGCCGAAGAATTTCGGGTCGAGGGAACCCTTTTCCGATTGACCCGCGCAGCAACCCTGAGGGGTTGCCTGACTGCTCCTCTCTGGAGGCAGTTGGGGGGCACTTCTTGGAGCATCTAGCACATTGGGAGTCCATTACAACATATCGCTGGGTGCTCCGGATCATATCCAGAAGTTACTCAATTCCATTCCTAAATTTTCCTCCCCGGTCGGGGCGCCTCCCCGATGTCCCACCCAATCAGAGGGAGGTAGCAACCTTCAAAATAAAGGAGCTACTAAGAAAGAGCCATCCAGCACGTCCCCCCTGGTCAATCCGGATCAGGCTTTTACTCCAGGTTCTTTTTGGAGCCAAAAAAGATTGGGGACTTACGGCCAATTCTCGACCTGTCCACATTGAACCTGTCAGTTGCCAAAGAAAAGTTCCAGATGGTCACCATTCAATCCATTCTCCCACTTTTACAGGAGAACGACTGGATGTGGTCCATAGACCTCAAGGATGCGTACTACCATGTTCTAATGGGCAGGCGATCCAGGAGGTTTCTGCGCTTTCGGCTGGGAGCCAGCCATTATCAGTTCAGGGTGTTACCCTTCGGTCTCACCATAGCCCCCAGGGTGTTCACCAAGGTCATGGCAGTTGTAGCGGCCCACCTGAGGCTTCAGGGGAATACAGGTTTTTCCTTACGTGGACGACTGGCTCCTAGCTGCCCCTACCAGGCATCTACTATGTTCAGCCAGGGACTATTTCCTACATTTCGCCCACCATCTAGGGATCACGATCAACCACAAGAAATCGTCCCTTCAGCCTACTCAGATCTTGGATTTTATAGGGGCAAGGATAGACACAACTCAGTCCAAAGTCTTTTTGACGACGAACAGACTCCACAACCTAAACCTCCACGTTTTGGCTCTTCTACAGTCCTCGGCCCCTCCAGCGGAATTAGTCCTGAGGGCTCTGGGGTCCATGGCAGCGGCCATCAACCTGTCACCGCTCGCACGTTTGAATATGAAAATTCTTCAATGGGCCTTACAGGTCCAGTGGTCCATCCTACGACATCCTTTGTCTTCCCCTATTCCCCTCAGCAAGGTTTGCAGGGAATCTCTTCTTTGGTGGCTCCATTCCAGGCACCTCCGTGAAGGGTGCCCCTTTCTCCATGTCCCCACCCCAAGTCACAGTGACCACGGACGCATCTCGCCTCGGGTGGGGGGGGGGCATTGCATGGGCAGAACCATCCAAGGCACGTGGATTCACACAGAGACCTCTCTGCATATCAGTGTTCTGGAGATGAGGGCAGTGCTTCTAGCGTTGCAGGCTCTCCATGCCCTTCTTCCTCTAGGGACTATTGCAATTCAAACAGACAACATGTCAGTGGTCTAGTACATCAACAAGCAGGGGGGAACCAGATCTTACCCACTTTGCCGAGAGGCCATGAGAGTATGGGAATGCGCGATATCCACCAATCGCTTTCTCATAACGCACATACCGGTTCGGTCAAACATTCTAGCGGACAAGCTGAGTCGAACTATCCTCTCACCTTACGAGTGGTCTCTGAACCCCTTAGTAGCAAAACAGATCTTCCTCAGATGGGGTCAACCTTGCTGCGATCTGTTCGCATCGCCTTCGAACGCAAAGTGCAGTGAGTTTTTCACTCTAATACCCCACCAGTGGAAACCCCCAGAGATGCTCTGGTTCATGCTTGGCCATCCGGTCTTCTTTATGCTTATCCTCCTCTTCCGTTGATGACAAAATTCTTACAGAAAGCTCGTCGATTGGGGAGCAGAGTTATCCTCATAGCCCCATTCTGACCTCATCAAACCTGGTTCCCATGCCTACGGTCTCATCTAGTGCATCCTCCCTGGATCTTAGATCCCATTCCGGATCTGATTTCTCATCCCTTGGGATTGAAAACCCCCGACTTGGACAACCTCAAGCTCTCGGCTTGGTTGATCCAGTTCTATGAATGGCTAGGACTCCCGGTATCTCATCCACAGTTAAGGCTATCCCAGTGGCCGCTCATAAGCCTTCTACCAGGAAAGTCTACAAGAGTAAATGGAAGCGTTTTTCTATATGGACGGAGCATAGGAATTTGGATCCTTTTACGGCTTCTATTCCAGCAGTCCTTGACTTTCTATCCCACATCAGGGGGTTAGTTTTTCAACTGTTAATGTTCAATTGGCATCTATTTCCCACTTCCACATTGGAAACAATTTTGGCCCCCTAGCTTCCTCTAAGATCTGCAAGACCTTCCTGAAAGGTACCTTTCTTTTAAGACCCCCTGTTAAGGATGCAGTTCCTCCATGGGATTTAACCCTAGTTCTCCAGGCTCTGACTGGTCCCCCTTTTGAGCCTGCAGCTTCGGTCGACTTAAAGTATGTATCTTGGAAAACTGCCTTCCTGATTGCTATTACCACAGCTAGAAGGATATCGGAGCTTCAGGCTCTTTGTAGTAAGCCTCCATACATCATTTTTCATAAAGACAGAGTTTCCCTCAGGACTAATCCCTCCTTTCTGCCTAAAGTGGCTTCCGAAGCCAACATCAACCAATCCATCAATCTGCCTGTCTTCTTTCCTAATTATCACAACAAAGGAGAGTATAGACTTCATTGTCTGGATGTACATAGACAGTTGCGGTTTTATTTACACAGAATGGTTGTTTTTCAAAAATCGGAATAACTCTTTCTCTCATTTGCTAAGTCCTGTTTGGGTAAACCAGTGACAAAGGTAACCTTAGCTAGGTGGATTTCCCAATGCATTCTTCTCGCATACAGAAGCTCTGGTCGACCTGAGCCCGTTCGGGTTCGGGCACATTCTACCCGTTCTGTGGCTACTTCTGCGGCCTTCTGGTCGAGGGTCCCTTTGGATGACATTTGTTCAGCAGCTACTTGGGCTTCCTCTCATACTTTCATTACACATTATAAATTGGATCTGATATCCAGAGGAAGGGCATCTTTTGGCTCTGCAGTGCTCCAGAATATCCTTCTATGAGGACCTCCCAAATTGTTGGTAGCTGGGGACTGTGTCCCACAGGTTGCTGATCAAATTAAGTTAACTACTTCAGATAAAGAAGTTATGTACTCACCATAAAGTTCCATCTGAGTAGGTAACTTCATTTGCCAGCAACCAACCCTCCCTCCGTCCCCCTGACCTGTAGTTCGTCCTTGAAGGATTATTGTGTTTCACTTCCCAGATGACATCAGGTTAGGATGTTCAGATGTTTTTTCTTTGTGTTATTGTAGTATTCTGTGATACTATGGCAAACTCGATCTGAGGACTAGAGGGGGGTAGCAGGGTATTATGGGTAGGGGGAGGAGCCTAGAGCTCGGATCTTTTGCTAGGAAAGCTGCCGGCTCGGATCCGAATCGGATCTGATACCCACAGGTTGCTGACAAATGAAGTTATCTACTCAGATGGAACGTTATGGTGAGTACATAACTTCTTTTTCTCCATCATGCCTGCACATTTCACAGGCCAAAACAGAATTTGGCTTATACTGCTACACTAGCAATCTATTGAAAACACTCACATCTATCTGTGTGTGTGTGTGTATATATATATATATATATATATATATATATATATATATATATATGTGTGTGTGTGTGTGTGTGTGTGTAGTCCCTAGTCTTCAAAGTTTTTTCTGCCCTGTACTATATGATGTTTGAGTTGGCCATCAATGTACAGTGTAGAGTATTGCATTCTGCTGTACACACCACCATGCAACTCTCAGGGCATCTTCTGTGGTCTAATGGATGCGCCCCCAGTTCTACCACAACCTATTTTATGTTGCAATTACTTCATGGCCATCCCACCTGGCAGTTTAGGAGCTATCAGACACTGAGGGAGTGTAGTATGCCCCAAGTGAAACGTACTGTTCTGTCAATGGATAGTTTTGGTTCTTTAAGAGGCTTCACTGTCTGTCCACCTGGGCAAGATGCAAACAAATTTATATTATAAGTCGAGCAGTACAGGTCACATAAGTTACCATACTTTTATGCATTATGCTATAGATGCAACATTTCAGTGTGACTTTTCTGCACTATGCCCTGGTGTCAGTAGGAGTCTGTGACCTGCTCTGAGTTTTCATGGATGGGCAAATTGTTACTGTTGGAAACAGTGTTGTTGCCTCCCCACCCCATCTAAAAAAACAATAAACCCCCTGAAGCTCTCAAATGTTTACACTGGCAAATGTTGCAAATAGTTCTGACAGGGGTGATGGTAGTGGGGGATATACCGTACTCATATTACTAATGCTGGAGTAATGCCTAGGCTGCCATGGAAAGATGAAAACAACTTGAAAATGTTACTATGTCTTTGGTTATATAGTTAATGAGGGAAAGCCATGCTATTTATGATAGGGTCACAAGAAATTAACCAACAAAGATGAGTGATAACCTCGCTGGTGGTATAGAAGGATGAATTCCTACAGCCCAAGTGATCCAAGTTCAGTTAGCTGCTCAAGTTGTGACCTTCCAAGTAAATGAGGGTGGGGGTTGCTATCCTGGGAAGGGAAGGAATGCACTGGTGGTAGACAGTCCTTCAGGGTCTTGGCAGAGGTCAGGATGTGATGGGAAAGCTAGGTTGGCGGGTTAACTGGCCTGTGGATATATTGTCTCAGGGCCCAGGATGGATCCAATAGCCGAATTGTGCCTCATTGCCTGTCCATCCTATGTATGGGGGTGAGATGAGGGCTTCAACACAAAGGTTATGTAAAACCACAGCTAGCAGTAGTGGTTGCTCTCTGGGTCTGTTCTGCTCCTGTGTAACTTATGGCTGGTCCCTATGAGGTCAACACACTCAATCTTGATGGGGTATACAAATACCAGACACTGTCTCAATATAGTACTATGGACGGAGCAGAGAAAGGGGGAACTGCACTGCTCCAGCAAAATGAAGATACTGTCATTGGTAAAAACTGGAGTTGGATAAAATAAATTGGGGCAAAAACAAAACAAAGATGAATGGCACGTATCCACTTTGCTTACGTACTGACAGATAGTCAGGGATCTAAGATACAACAGATTAAAATGGTATTTACAAATGTAATGTGTGCTACAATGAGTTATTAGTAACTTTCTATAAGGAAACTGAAGTCAGTACATATTTAAAAAAATGTTTTTATTATATTAAATTTACCATAATTCAAATGCTATTTTTCATCCATGTAAGCAGTTGCCAGTCACCCTACATGTAATTACAAATACTTTCCTGTTCCTTCCAGCATAACTCTACCCATATGCTACCAATGCATGTAATAGAGTTGTACTTACATATGCTACAAATGAATGTAACTCCGTATGAATTACAGGAGGAGTCAATTCTGGGCACATTGTGGGTGCTAAGAACAGCACTTTTAGCTAACATCAAAGACTGAAACAATACTAATTTTGTGAATGTGATATCCCCACACTGGGCCAGTAATCAAGGAGCCTGAATCGTCACCACTGACACCAGACAGGGACATTCACTTGGAATACAAATGGATACACTTAGTATTTCCAGATGCAGACCTCACTGCATCAGCACAATTTCCCTTGCGAGCACCCAAGGAACATGCTCAATCCGGGGGCTGGTTCCTCTCTATATCTGTTCAAAACCCCAATAAGACTCCCCACTGGCATAGCTCAGAGTTGAGCTGGCGTTCCAAGCTAAGTCCTCCCACACTCTCTCTGTGAAACCAGTGCTTTGTGTCCCTGCTCCAAACAGCTGACACACACACTATTTGAGATATGATTTGCACACTCAGGAAGTTGGCCCTAAGCACTTGCTCATTAAGCAGCTGACTGATGTCTTGATTACAAGCAAAAATCATAGAAAAGTTGAGCACCCATATTGTTCTTTCCATTTTCAAACAGTTTCTTGTGTTGTCATTATTCAGCCCAGTGGAGGACAAATAGAAGGACAAGTAATAACCATCTTTATCACAGTGTCTTCACTGCCTTAAGCAATCCTCTCCTCCATAAAATCTTCCTGACAGTACCATCAGGTCTTTAAGCTTCTCTCCTAAGACTGTCCAGTTTGTCAGACGTTTGGTTAGATGGTTCTCTAAGTTTACAGCAAGGGGACTGCTACCACCGTTAGAGGCTAACTAACATCAAATCTTTCTGGCTTTCCAAAGACTACCAGCCATGGACTCTATAAGCCACCTCTGCCTTCTTCCTTTTTGTACTTTCCTCACTCCCTCCTCCAGCATGAGGTTCCGAGGTAGTGAATAACGAATAAAGGGTGATTGCGTACAGTAGCTGTGCCTGTCAGCTACTAGATGCTTGCACAGTAAGCCTTCTGTTAAGTCTTTGTACTTTCTAAGGGATCTGATAAAGCTAAGCTTATTTTTGGGGCTATGATGATGGGTAATATGCCCCAACTCTGCCAAGACAATACGACAACAACATACGACCCAAACTATGCACCAATAAAAGTACTGAAAACAAGAATAAAGAAACAGCAACAATGAGTGAACACTGATTTAATACAATAAAATAAGCGCTTTCGTTAAGTTGTTGTGTCTTTTGGCTTTCATTAAGTATTGTGACAAAACTTCTTCAGACAAAGGTTACATACAACACCAAGTTGTTTGAAATGCTCTCATAAGACACATGATCTACTTGCAAGGTACACCATTCCTGCACAAAAAAGTAAATACAATACTTTAACCATCTATTACTCATCCATTAAATCAAAGTAATACTTCTTCAAGTTTAAAAAGCATTACCAAAGGAATAAAATTGTGCAAAATTAACCTAACTGGTTTGCCTTTCTAAACTCCTCAATTTAAGAATACACATAATAGAGCAGGAATCATTCAAGCCTGGATACATGTAGGCATTAAGCCTCAGTTGCCAAAACAATTCCAGTTTTAGAGTTGTAGGGCCCCCTCTTATATCTGGTTCTGCTTGGTCAATTATTCTAAATCTAAAATAGTGATCTGGATAATCAGCTACATGTTTTGCCAGAGCGTTTTCTACTTTACCTTTTCTCATACTGTATAAATGCACACAAAGCTGTTCCTTTAATTTACGGTCAGTCTTCCTGATGTAATAACAGGGGCAAGACTGACATTTAGCAAGATATGTCACACTTTGGTGTTACAGTTATATCTTCCTTTACTAATATATTTGAAGCCCCTAACTGTAAAGGAACTCTCTACATCAATAAACTTGCAAAAGGAACAAGCTTCACATTTGTACATTCCTAAATGTCTCATATTAACATTCTTGCTTGCTTCTAAAATGTTTTTCAAATTCTGACCCCTCCTAAAAACTTGCAAGTAGATCATGTGACTTAGAGAGTATTTAAAACAACTTGGTGTTGTATGTAACCTTTGACTGAAGAAGTTGTGTCACAGTACTTAACGACAACAACATATGCAGATCACAAGCTCAGTCTTTTTCAATGGCATAGGAACGCAGGTGACTTGTGTATAACATATAGTTTCTGATGGTCCAAGCTGCTTATTGCCAGTGAGCATTAGGGCCACAATAGCTGTGTTGTGTGTCAGGCACTGACTTTCCTTTAGAGGGGTGCATAACAGTTGCAACTTATTTGGTCCAGTTCTTAACAGACATGTAAGCATTAAACCTGTCAGGCAGACAGTAGACGCTTGACAGATTATGGTCAAGACACTCCCTACCTACAGCACACTAACCCTGATTTACAAATCTTAATATGAATCTGAAGGTGTGGAAAGATTGTATTTATTAAGAATCATTTGATCTTTCTTTCATTTTATGTGAAATTCACACTTGCCTATCTAACTCTAGTAAAATATAAATGAGTTGCAGTCTTGGTTCTCCCACAATATATCCTCTGGCCAGTACACAAAGTGGTTTTTCATTAACATGAATTAGTGAAAAGCCAGATCACACAGTTAGAATACTGAACAGTGAACAGGCCTGTTTCATTTTGCAGACATATTTATGATTGTTTCTCAAATATTTTAGATGCAAACTGTGCGACTTATCAAGTTATTTAACATTGCCTACCACAATGACCCCATGTGCTCTCAGGTCAGCCCTGAAAACAAGTTTTTGCACCTGTTGGCCATGCCTGAACAACAACATATGTGAAAATAAAATAATCTCAAACTGCATAGTTTTAGATTTGGCTTGGAACAGTGACTTAACATGTTTTGGATTCCTACTATCCTCTCCAGTTAACAATACAACATACCATTTTATACAATTGTGTATAAAGTAGTTTCATGGAAGTTAATAAACAATCACTGCTGCACTGACAAGATTGGATGTAAATGTAATTTATCAGGATACTAACCTTGAAAACATGAATGAGCGTCTTCTCTAAACAACATTGACTAAACAAAATCCTTGTAAGGAGAGTTCAAATTGCTTTAAAAACTAACAGAAAAACATTCAAAGTACTTAAATAATTAATGTAGCAATTACATATTTTATGCATTAAAATCAAGGTCAAAAGCAGTAACAGATTGGAAATATGGAAGAAAACATAGTTGTAAAGGAATGTAATGTTCTTCTGGTGTCCAACATGAGGCAAGCAGATGCACAGAAGACAGGTGGTTTCACAGAACTCAGATATGTTGCAGTAAGACGTGGGATATTTCTCTCAGCCTTACTTTTCTGTGTAGTCATGTTCAACAGATGGGGTGCTGGAGTTGGGGTCCCCTAATATCTGCACTCTTCCTCTACAAATGTTTAACTTCTGTCTTGAAATGCAGCACGGTTACCTCCAACTATTGTGTCAAAAATATAACCACACAGTTATCTTTAGCACCACCCATCTTATGTTTCTTTGTAGAGCATTCCCAGACTTGCACATCAAGTGGTACATCTGATTACTAACCATATCTGGTTAATATACGGTTCACTGTTTGTTTGTTTTTTAAGTGCTTCTGTTTTAGCAGCTTTCATTTTATTTATTGCCATCTGGTAACCAGTGAAGTCCCTTTTCAATGGAGGCCTGCCTGGAGTGAATGTCTGAGTGCATAAACAAGTCAATGTAGCAAAAACAAACTAAAATATTAGTAAAGTAATACAGCACCATAAACATTAAGCAGGAAAATAGTTACAGTGTCAAAATCAGGAAAGGATTCTCAATATAAACAGGCAACAAAAAATATATAGACAGCAAGAAATATTTTCACAGAAACAGTGTGTATATATATATATATATATATATATATATATATATATATATATATATATATATATATATATAGCACTTAGAAAAACACACACACACACACACACACACACACACAAAGTGCTGCGATCATTTTAGACTTCTGTAGCTTGGCTGGCAGAAACAATGAACTCAAGTTATTTTATTTATTTATTTAGCATTTGTTTACCAGGAAGGTCCAACTAGGATGACCAGCATATCTCTTTTCCAGTGGTGGCCCGGGAAAGTAAAATATTGTGTAAAATAAGAGGATTCAGAAGCAGATACTAAGTTCTATACTGGACAAGAAATGAATAGCTTGAACCAGAGAAAAATGGATGAGTGGGAGCACAAGGGGAAAGGGACGACTCTATAAACAGTACTAAGAAGGAGAACTGTAAGAGAACTATAATCTAGAGTGAGAAGCATACCTCTCAGATGTCCAGATTTTCACAGAATGTCTAATTTTGCTTCATCTTTTTGGTCTGTTCCTCATAAGATTTGTAGTTTTCTGGCAAATGGCAGGGGATTGAAGTCACTAAATAATGACATACATTTGCTTTTCAGACCTTATATCCTTCAGAAAATGCATGCTAACAGAAATCTTGTTATTCTAGCAACTTTCTAAGTTTATAAGAGCAATACTATCTGTCCCTATTTTTGGGCCCTTGTCCTACCATTATTTTAGGTTATGTCCAAATTTCTTTCTTTAAGAGGTTGAGAGGTATATTGAGAAGAAGGTCCATAAGAGGGTGCATGTGAAGGGCAGCTTGGATTAAGTGGCCTCGCCCAGCTACACTTCTATTCTGATAACAGGAAAACATGAAGAGAGTCTGATGTCATAGGCAATTTTATTTAATGTACTAGAGATGTGATATGCAAATATGGTATAACCATACCTATTTCTGCATTTGCATACTTGGAACAACCTAAGATTCAGTTATCACAGAATCTAAGTTGGGCTGTATCAAGATAAGGTCAGAGATAAGGCAGAAGACTTAAAGAATTAAGAAGTTTGTGGGCATTACTGAGTTGAGTTATTGTAAGGTGATTGCTAAATTTGGGAGCAGGTGGTTTTATTGCAAAATTTTAATGTATGTATCTAACACTGCACATATAATGTGAAATGCTACTATCACTAACTCTGGATGTGGTTGCAGTTTTATTTATTTGGAGTCTCTTTTTCACTGTTTGTGGTCTGCTACTTTTTTGTGGATTACATAGATTCTTTTCTTCTATGTCATTTTTTGCCCCCATGCCTGCTGACCACCAAGCCTCCTTCTGAATGGACATAACCCATTCATTCCCTGTGCATTTGGATGTCCCCCCCCCCCTTCACCAGTGTGGTAGTAAGAGCTGTATGGAGCGGGTGTTTTGTGCCCTCAATGGCATTAAGCAACTGAGGGCATTTCTAACAGCCTACCCCACTCTTGAACAGACATGGGTCACCACAGAGGTACACCATGCCTTCTCCATATGAAGACAGACTCCTACACACTCCTCTTGAAGGCTACCACTCTTTAATAGCTTGGTATGCCTAACACCTGCCCATAAGCTATGTATTTGCATCCCAGCTGTCCTCTAAGTGATTTATACAGTACACAGCTAGCTCTGTTCAATATCCCCCAAGGATGGACATTCCCATCTTTGCCTGCCTCGTCTGTCTGTATACTTGGCCACTAATGGATTGCAGGTCTCCTGGGCAGTAGTCATGGCTTTATCTCTTTACACCACCAGAGCTGGCATGGTGTCCATAGTTCAGCAATTAGGAGAGCAGAGAAATGGAATTTATTATGTTAAGGTTTGAACTGCAGGTGCAGCACAATTATATTATAAGTAGTGCCATGCATTGTTGACAGGGTTTTCTTTGCTGGTGTTTGATTTCTCCCCATGGTTGTGTGGCCATGGAGTTGATATGTTTGCATGATGATGATGATGATGTTAGAGGCAAAGCCCACTACATGGAGTGTAGCCTCCAATAAATGCAATGTTTTTTGTTTGTTTTATTTTTTGTGTTCATTGATGTTTATGAGCAATCACTATTTTGATCCAGACGTTTGAAAACATGAAACTGGTGTCTTTGATGCTCTGAGAAAGTTCCCTGAATTTAAGCAAACAAATGCTTGGGTGGCAGAGCAGTGATGAGTACGGTGGCTAGATCTAAGTGGAAATCTGGATACTTTATTGTACAGATTCAATTTTAGTTACAGTGAATCTTGAGAAGTCAGTATAAAGTTGGCTGGTATTCAGAAAAGAAGGAATCAGCATTGCTTGGGGAATTTCAATACTTGTCTCATTAGTCACTGAGCTGAAGGCTGTGCAGTGTAGAACTAAGCATTCTTTTTGTAGATTGTTGAATTCCTGAATTTCATGTCATGTTCTACTATAACTGGGGTATATTGCCCCTTAAACAACAACTCCAAACATTTCTTCTTTACAAGAAATGATTTTCCTTCCCTTTGCTTCACTAGCAATAATGTCACATTCAGATAAAGCATAATTTAAGAATGTTTTTGTGTTGTATCTGAACTTGTTTTTGCTTAGCTTTCTGTGAAATATCACATCTTCTTTCCTGTGTTTGTTCTAACATCATGCAGGCAAAGAGAGGTAGATGTCGCGCAAACACATATTATGAGAGGAAGCGAGTAATTAAGTTAGGTCACTATTTGCACATAGAAAGCCAGCAAAACGTCTCAAACCTTGGTACTTAAAAGTATATTATCAGCCATAGATAACCAGCATTGCATCTCAAACAGTGTGATTTCGACTTCAGTTCTGTTCTAAGCAACGTAGTATTAATTTATGAAGCCATGATAGTCTCACAATCACGCCCCTGATAGCTTGCACCCGGGCAGCCCCCCTCTTCACCCAGCCCTAGTTACAGTTCTGATTGAAAGCAGTAATTATTGCTACAGTATCAATAAAAAATCTGTTAAAATAAAATAAAATACAAGCTAGCTCATATGTTCACAGGTTCTTACTAAGCAGACAATCTGGGAGACCATACAAAGCCTAGTCATTAAAGAAACAACAAAAAGTTAGTGGTTAATTTGTCATGCCACTCAATGAGGGACATACTATTTACCGTAGGAGTAATTAAGTGAGTGCACACTCAATCATCAAGGCAGAAAGTGAAGAAGATCAATGTGTTACATTGTTTGACAGGCAAGGGGAGCTTCTCCTATAGGTGGAGAATTCTTTGGGTTGAGAACATCTCTCCAAAAGGTCTTGTTTATGTTCCAGTGAATACTGACGTTTTTAGTATTAGCAGTATTTCTGAGAGGGGAGGAGGTCAAGTAGGGTAGGATCTTTCATAGCCTGGAAGATGAGGCAGAGGTCATCATGCTGAAGCCCAGGATAAATGCAAGGATTTTTAGTCTTTCTGGGAGCTAGGGGAATTTAGTCCTTTGATTTTATTTATTTATTTATTTATTTTAGAAAACACTGCAGCATTTATAGTTAGGCAAAGTGTTTGGAGTGGTACATTCTAAACAGTGGACTTTATAGTATGAGTGGCCTGCTGGAAAAAGAATAGAGGGGATAATGACCTCCATGGACCTCACGGATATAATATTGATAATTAATCATGCAAGACAGAAGTATTTCCAATCTATAACGGATATATGATGATCGAAGGATAATTTACTCTCCAACGAAGGTAACCAGATCTCTAATGACTGTGTTGATCTTAAGTGAGGTCCTGTTTATATGGAAATGAATCAAATATACTTATTTTCCAAAGGCAACACAACATTTTTGGAATTAAACTTAAGGCCATGATCAGTACACCAAGTTTTGTTTTTGGCAAGGAGGAGTCAATAACAGCACCCATCTTACAGATGTTAGGCAGCTTTATTAGTCATAGACCTTTGACATCTTCTTTCACATTACAGCAGTAGATGCTGAAGAAGAAGGGGCCCAGGACATTGGTTTGAAGGACACCACTAAATATGTGACTTTTAGATGAGAAGATACCACCGACATTTACTGTGTGCATTCAATTGGAGAGTCATGTTGTTACCCAGTGATTAAAATAGGGGTCTGTGTTTAGGTTTAGATTAGTGAGTTTGTGAATGCCAGCATAGGAAAGGCAAAAGGCAGAATGATGGGCAGACTTAGTGAGAGAATCAGTCTGTATTTACTTTCAAAATTCAGCTTAGCCAAAGTATAAGCTTGTTAGTCATAGGTATGAAAATCCTCACACATTAAGAGGAAACAATGACTTAATTCTGCAGTTCTAAGTTAGAAAAGGCAACTTTCTGGTATACTCTTTCAAGCCTACCATTCACATGTACCACAGGATACTGTCAAAGGAGATGATGACTAGATAGAGATGGCCACTAATAAAAATCAAAAGAAGCAGAGAAACTGAAAAACACAGTCCACTGCTCATGGTACTCTCACTGTATGCTGGTGGAGAGCGACAGATTCATAGTAGGTGGTCCTGTCAACCAAGGGCGGTCTTTGACCCTAAAATATGACATCAGAGAGGAGGATGTCTTGACTGTAAAACAAAACATGCTGCATGACAACCCCTATCAGGCTATTGTGTAATATAACAAATTAGAAAATCGTAGTTGCACAGAGTATTAATAATGCAATAAAGTTAAACAAATATATATATATATATATATATATATATATATATATATATATATATATATATATATATATATGGGTGTGTGTGTGTCTATATATCTATTCTTGGTTGGCACACTTTGACAAAACAGATGGTCGACACTTGTGCGAGATTGCTACAGTACCTTTCCCAGTATTGTGCAACTGATCTTGGAGTTAGAATACATAAGTAGCTGGGGATGTGGGGCACAGAGGGGCTTGCTCCCATGCAAAAAAGGTTATTTTAAAGTTGCATGCAAATTACAAAAGTTCTTTGTTGGCCATTTTAAGAATAATTAAATGCCCCAGATGAGTATCAAACCTGCACCTTGTGTTTGTAAGGTAAACTCCTTAACCATTATGCCATTCTGTCACAACCCAAACATTAAGTATGTTTTTCAGAAGTGAGAAGAACCCCATAGAAGTGCAGGGAAAACATGCAAACTCTAAACAGGCATTGACCAAAGGTCAGGATCGAAACATGTACCTTGTGCGTGGTAGGTAAATACCATAACCATTGTGCTAACCGGTCTCTCAGTGTTGACTTTTGTTTTCTCAGTTATTTTCAGTTGACGTTATGCACATTGACATTTGGTTGTTTCACTGTTGTAAAACAGACCCATTTGTGTCCTGTTCTTTAAAGAGATAAGTGATCATGCTCTGGGGATCTCAACTTGTAAAGTCATTGAGAATAATACTTGCCCTTCATGGCAGAAGATGAATTCTGAATAGCTTCACATACAAAGACTGTTTTTTTTTTAATAATAAAAATTTTGGGTAACATCAAAGGAGGCAGATTCCTTCTTTTTTTACAGCGTCTAAGCAGTACAACTACTTCACTCATGTTAAAGCTGGAAAGGTAATTTTGTCACTGGTTTAAGTCAAACTGAACGACCCCTGTAGGACAGGGCAAAGTAAAAAAAATTGTGAACACCATTTTTAGTTGAATGAGCGGCTTCTGTGAAAATACACTCAAAGTGCTAATAAATATCTCCAGAACTAATGTCTGCTGAAGGCAAGACTTTCTCATTCTCATGCAGTGATGTAAACAAATTTATTTATTTATTTTACATTTGTTTACCGGGAAAGTCTGACTGGACACATGTCCATTTTCAGCAGAGGCCCAGGGAGAAAAGATCCAGATAAAAATTCATAAGATTATACAAAAAATACATAAAATACATAAAAAATGTATACAAAATACATAAACATAAACAGGAGGAAATCAGCAAATTTATCGACAGTGGATAACTAGTTATAACATGGTATATGTCAGACAATACATAGTAATAAAGGACAAGACAGTTTAGAACATAATTCCATATACTATATGGTAAAAAGCATTATAAATTACTTACATAATGTTGATGATACTGTCGAACTCACACTTAGATGAGACATGAGTCGGAAAAGTAAAGCAGAGTTGATTAGTAAGCATAATGTTTAGGGTTATAATTAAGTCAGGGTTTCTGGTTGATAGGATGGGCAAAATCTGGATTTGTGGATCCAACAAAAAACAGATGGGTTAGTTTTGAGGACAGAGAAGGAAGTTGTAAGGCATATTTGGTTAAGATGGGAAACAGATTGTTGAGAGGTAGTTTATCCTAGGGGTGTCACAGGAGCATAACCAGGTATTCATATAATGCATCTTGAGGAGTTTTTTAAATTGAGTGGTGGAAGAATTGGAAGCTAGGTGACTAGGTAGGGTATTCCATGCTTTTGAGATAGAGTAGCTGAAGAGAAATTTCCCAGATTCATTATTATGTTTGATGACATCTATGTGGTTCTGGGTACTAGGTAAGGTTCTTATTGTAGAATAAGGTGTAATTAGGTTCTGGAGTGCCAGGGATTTAGCTGGGTAGTAGTATAGTTTGTGTGCCAATGGGAATTGATTGAATTTCAGTAGTTGAGGCAGCTCTATCCAGTTT
This sequence comes from Protopterus annectens, assembly GCF_019279795.1. Classification (NCBI taxonomy): domain Eukaryota; kingdom Metazoa; phylum Chordata; order Ceratodontiformes; family Protopteridae; genus Protopterus; species Protopterus annectens. The sequence continues at coordinate 201,443,624 of NC_056747.1, forward strand.
AGTTGTTTGAGAGCTACACAGTGATGGGTCCTATATAGCGTCTCAGTTGCAAATGTAGCAATCTTGTTATAACACGATTCTAATTTGTTTAGGCCTGTTTTGCAGAGGTTGGTTAGTACTGAGGATGCATAGAGGAGGGTGGACAACAGATGTGTCCTGGCTATAGTGGCTTCAGTGTGACTAGTGAGAAATGGCTTGTTCTGATAGAGGAGTCTGAGTTTTTTGTGAACTTCCTTGATAGTTTGGCCTATATGAATGTCAAATCTGAGGTTTTTCTCTTATTTCTACACCTAAGAGTTTAGTGTGGGAAGTGTGGGTGATCATAGTTTTGCTCCTGGACAAGATGGTAAAGTTGTCACAGGGGGTCTACAAGGTATGAAAATAAGAAGTTTTGTTTTGTTTGGGTTTAGGATAAGCTAAGAATTACTGAACTGGGTCTCAGCTAGTGAGAAGCAGTTTTGGGTAAGGGAATGAAGATAGTCTAATGTTTGGGCTGCACACATGAGGGTGGTATTGTCAGCATATTGTACTACTGAGACACTGGGTGTGGAGGTAGAGAGCGGATTGGTAAATAGAGAGAAGAGGAGTGGGCCAACTATAGAGCCCTGAGGGATTCCTAAGGATACTGGTAAGAGAGCAGATAGTTAGTTCTGCCATTTTACTGTTTGTTGGTGCCCTGACAGGTAGTTTTTAAACCATGAGGTAGTGGGGGTGCTGATATTTAGGGTGGATAATGTATTAAGGAGTTTATAATGGTTGACCATATCGAAAGCTTTAGACAGATGTAGAAAAATGGCAGAAATTAGTTGTCCCCGAGTTCTGTGGTGGTTGATTATGTTGGTAAAGGACAGAGTTGTAGAGGTGCTGTGGAAGGGTCTAAAACCATGCTGATATTTGGATAGCAGGTCGTTTTTTAGAAGGTGGTCCATTAGTTGAGTGTGTACAACTCTTTCAAGTATTTTTGATAAAGGTGATAAAATAGCAATTGGTCGGTAGTTATTTAATTCTTCAGAGTTGCCACCCTTGTGCAATGGTATTATGTGGGAGATTTTCCACGTAGTAGGTACCTTAAACTCTGATATTGATCAATTAGAATAGCAGCAGGACAGGCTATAGCCTCTGTAGCTAGCTGTAGGTATTCTGCTGGTAAGCTATCTGCAGCCAGGGTGGTTGGTTTAAGCTTGTGGAGGAGTTCTGAAATGGATTTGATTGGGACTGGGTGTAGGCTAAAGTAGGAGGCATTATCTTGTGTGGTTGTGTTATTTTGTGTGGATGGTAAGTTGCAGCAGCTACTATTAGTGTGGGTATATTATCATGGTTATTTACTGTTGCTGGTGTTGGGGTTGCAGATTTACCTGGTTGAAGTATAGAGTTTATAGTGGCTCAGAATTTTTGAGGGTTGTGAATACGTTTTTCCTGGAGGTTTTGGTATTAGTTAATTTTGTCTAGTTTAATGTGTTTTTGGCTATATTACAGACTTCTGAGTAGTTTTGTTTTGTAGAGTGGGTCCTATTTTTGTGAAACTGTATCAACGCTTTGTCCCTGTCTTTGAGAATGGATTTAGTTGATCTAGTTAACCAGGGAGCATAGTTTGTCTTTATTCTAATGGTTCTGGTGTGTGCATGATGATTTAGTATTTCTAAGAAGGTGTTAAAGTAGTGTACCGCATCATCTAGAGATAGTTCTGTTAGTGGTTTCCAATTGCAACATTTTAGGGCATTTATAAAGCTGTCTGGTTTAAAGTTCTTTTTGTTTCAGACTACTTTAAAGGTTGTCTAGTTAATTTGGTGAGTTTGTCTTCTAAGGAAGGTAGGCTGATGGTCATTAAGTCTGTCTGGCAGACATCCTACTTGAGATGCTAGCGAGGGATCAGATATAAGAATCCAGTTGAGAATGGACTGATGCTTAGATGATTTATCTGTCCTAGTAGGGAATGAGATAAGCTGGGTAAAACCATGGAGGTTAATGTGGGTAGATGGATTATGGCCGGAGCAGTTGTGCCAGTCTATATTAAAATCTCCTAATAAAATATTTTCCTGTGGTAGGGAGTTTGAGATCCATTCTGTTACCTGGTGGGCAATAGCAGCCTATAATATTTATATGTTTATTGGGATTCAGTTTCAATCTTGTAAAGATGATTTCTGCATTATCTATATATTAGTATCCGGTTACTCTAAGTTGAGATGGTTTTGGTATAGTAACGCTACCCCCCCACCCGTTTTGCTTTTTCTGTCTCTGCGTATTATATTGTAACCTGGTGCTGTTATTTCATTGTTACTGATTTCAAGTTTTAGCCAGTTTTCTGTCAGTAGTACAATTTCAGGTCTATATAGAGCTAACAGGGCATGAAGCTCATGAACTTTATTTAAGTTACTTCTCACATTAAGGTTAAGAAGGAGAGAGGCTTTGTTTCTATGGATAAGGGTAGTAAGTTGATTAGGGTCTGGGTTAGGTATGGTGTTAGAACCAGTGTTAAGGTGTATGTCTCCACTGCATTTTAGTTTATGTAGAGCATGTAAGTAGAGTTTGGTAAACTTATAGATTATCAAATTATGTTTTAGGGAGTTTTGTGTTTAATGGACTGTTTTTATGTAGGTAATAGTCAGTGTAGGAGGGTCTAAAGAGGCATGGATGTGAATGTTTGGTGGTACATTGTGATAGCTAATAGCTGAAGTTTGCCATGGGGAGAATATATTGTTTTGAAGTTGAGTGTGATATGTAGTGAGGGCTGAGAGTTGGAGCAGTGTGATACTTGTGACTGTATAGTAAAGGGTTGGTAGCATGTGAGTGTGTAGGCTATGGAACATTGTTTCCTGAGTGAGGGTGAGTAGATGGTGTGAGAGTGACTAGAGTATTGAAGTGAGTGTGCTTGGTTGGATTATCTGGAGTGAGGGTGAGGTATGGTTGCTGTGATGTGGTTCAGCTGTAGTGAAGTTTGATGGGATAATTATGTTGGTGGGAGATATCAGGTGGTAACTGAGGGATGTGGTTTGTAACTATAAATTAAATTGGTGTGGGTGTGAATGGGGGTATGGTAGGGGAAAGAAGTGAGCCCAAGTGCAGCAAGGACAAATGGAGCTGGTTGAACCACAGCTGATGAATGGGGCAGACCTACCAACAATTATCAGCCAACAGTTTTTTTTCTTTTTGCCTTGTTTCCAGATTAATATCGTACATTGACAAGAATCAGTAGGTATATTATGTTTGTTAGTTTATGCACCTTATTTGTTTAAAACTTATGCGTGAGAGGATGAAACAGGGGGGCTTAATATGAACTAGATTGGAGTGTAGAGGGAGAGGGGAGAGGCAACTACTATAGAGTAGGAGAGAGGAGAACCCTGTTATCTCAGCACCAGCGTAGTGTGCACGCCACTATATTACAGGACTCTATGAAGGGACTACAAGTAGCAGAAGAACATACACTGCCAGACCTTTAGACTCTCTATAAGTTTTGTTCTTTCCTACTGGGTTGTCTCTTGTTGGTCAGCTTTTTTGGTAGCGCGGTAGTGGTGACGAGCAGAGCTAGTGGTGTGGTATTCTTTCATGGAGCACTGTATAGGGGAGTTGCGAGCACACTAGAGACAGTGCTGAGAAGGGATTTAGTGCATGCTATGGAGATCATTTTGATATGTATGCTATAATATAAGGTTCTGGAAGCCTAGTAGCCTCATTAACTGATAATGTCTTTAAGATATCAAAACATCACTCCTCTTTCATAAGTGTGTCAGCACCTCAGATAGCTAAGCTACTCACAAATTCTCAGTCTCTCACTGACAGCCTCTACATTTCTCACAGCCTTTAAATATTCTTATATCACACCTCTCCCAAAAACTCCAACACAAAAGAATGCAGCGATTAAAGACCTATAGCCAACCGCTGTCCTGTTATTAAAATCTTTGAAAAGCTAATATACAAGCAGCAATGGGAATGTATAAATAAATATGGACTTCACAATGACAAGCCACATGGATTTAGAAATACTTTTAGTTCCATGACAGCCTTGTACACAGATACAAATGCCATTTTGAATAAACTGAATGATTCATAAATAACAGGAAACTGTTTATGGATATGACAAGACCTTTTGAAATAGTCAGTCATAGTTTACATCTCTATAAACTCAGCAAATATAACTAGTCTGGATACTTTCAAAAATTATCTCCAACATCAAACCTGTAACATACATGCAGGAAACAGTTTATCTACACAAGACTATGTCAATATAGAGGCACCACAAGTATCTGTGTTAGAACCACTATCGTCTTCCCTTTTCTTTTCATTAGTGGTATAGCCATGAACCTTCCGCGACTTAACGTCTTACTATATTTTGATGATGTCTTAATACAGCCAGCATCCTACAACAAAAACTACAAACCAGCTTTAGACATTTATTTCATTGGACAACTACAAACATGCTGCTAATTAAGCCTAAAAAGCCAAACACTATGTTAGTTGGGGATCCGGACACATGCTCGACTAGCATATGTCCGAATCACAAAACATCGAACACACATACACGAAAGCACTTAACATCGAAAAGCGCTTCTGTGTATGTGTGCCTGATTCGTAGATCGGACTACAGTGCGGGTAAGGGAAAATTCCCTTTTCCCCACTGTAGTGCAATCTCGGAGTGAGAATATTAAAGTAGGGGGTGTGGGGGGGTGCATGGGGAAATGTAGATTTTTTTTTTGAAGTACACATACATGGAAGCGCTTTTCGATATTAAGCTCTTTCGTGTATGTGTGTTCGATGTTTTGTGATTTGGACATATGCTAGTCGTGCATGTGTCCTAGACCTTCTAGTTGGTACATAACTTCTTCTTTTGGCTTTTCCCAATTAGTGGTCACCACAGCAGATCACCTATCCGCTCATGATTGGCAGTGGAGTTTTATGGTGTCGAGTTGTCAGCCCGGCGCCCAACCATCCACAGAAGGCACACCCACGCACGCACTCACACCTAGGGCCAATTTAGAGTGTCCAATCCACCTACAGCATGTCTTTGGGATGTGGGAGGAAACCGGAGCACCCGGAGGAAGCCCATGCAACCACAGGGAGGACATGCAGACTCTGCACAGAAGGCACCCCAGTCAAGGATCAAACCGGAGAACCTGTTGCTGTGAGGCAGCAGCGCTAACTGCTGCACCACCGTGGCCGCCCGCTAGTTGGTACATAACAAAAGCTTCAAAAGCTTTCCCGACTTGCAGTTAGAGACACAGAAGGTAATCAATTGCAATATGTTACTGAACAAAGATATCCAAAAATAACTTCAGACCCTACTTTTTCATTAGCAAAACATACAGGCATCATAAACAACACCTTATAACAGCTGAAACTGTGTTATAAGATACCACATCTCCTTAACCTTACAGCATGAATGGATAAAAATGTACTAATCCCAAAGTAGAATACAGGCTATCTCTGTTAAGCTTTCCACCTCCTATACAAATACTAGCCCAACTGCAGACACACCACTGCCAACTTATATAGAAAATTAATTGGCTACCAGTGACCAAAACAGCAACATTCCTCCTTTCCTCACAAATAATAAAGTGCTTTAAATGGGCCACTCTGCCCCTTAAGACAAGATTGCAGATAAAACAGACTAAATTCACACTGAGAGGCAGTCAATTTTAATATTTTAATGTTTGTAAGACCACAGTACAAAACCTGTAAAGATGAAAGAGCATTACGTAAGTTAGGGACAGCCACCTGGAATGAAGTGCCAGCTGAAATCAGGCAACTAAATGCTCTGGACTCATTCAAAAACAAATTAAAAAAAAAAACCTGCTTAATAGCTCTAAATGCTCATGCTTTAGAGATGAGTTGTAATTTTGTACTTATGTCTTAAAATACTTCTTAAGGAAATAATTGTATACTGCTGATTATAAAGTGCAAATGCTTCCACATATGTAAATAGCCATTTCTGCACTCATGTTCTAATTGTCTGTACAAGTCGTACGTTTGCTTTCTTATGGCTTATACTTAACCTGCTGTATATCTGTTTACTTGAATTATTTTTAATGTACTACTGTGCCAGGGTTGTGGCTGAAAAGAGAGTGCCAGCAAGTCTGCTTACGTGGTTAACAAACTAAAATAAAAATATATATATTTTGTCATGTGTCTTATGGTATATTTAGAGAAAAAATAAACTTTGGCAGTAAATAATGGCTTCTTGCCTCATTTAGTATGCCTATCGTCCTGCTTCCCACCTTCTGGATAAGTTCCTGATCTGAGTTGTGCAATATTATTTTTTACCCATAAAAAAAATTCTAACATTAACATCAAATCTGAAGAACCTTTTAGTAATGGGTAAAATCTGTTAGTTCTGAAATGTTTTTTTTCCCCCACTGTTTTCCATTGAACGACAATGGTTGCACCTGCGTGGCTCACTAGTTTCATAGTTGTACAGTGGTGTCAGGCACTATGTGCAGTTAGCTCTGCTAAAACACCAATTGTACCCCCAGACAACTTGGTTTCAGCTAGAGATCCAGCCGCAGGAGAAGACCTAGAATGATGACAGTTAAAATATGACCGCTCACCCATCCTGTGGGAGTGAAGGAAGGCGGGAGGCAGAGCCTAGATGGCCAACTGAGAGCAGTGAATTTTGAGAGCTCCTTAAACTAGTATAATAATATAAAAAAAAAATATTTTCAAGTTTAAAATGTCAGAAATCTATAGATAAACTACATAAATATTAATTTTGGTGAAGATATACACACTTTTTTCTGTCAAGTAACATGGAGATGTATTGAGTCATTAAATATGAACAGCTGAAGGAATTCTCATCCAGATGCTGCTTTGAAAAAAGAACTGCAATTGATGACATTTACCTTACAGGAACTATCTTTGAAGATGGATGGCTTTAAAAATGACTTAGAAAACCTCAAATTAAATTCTCAAAAACAGACTGATACTCTTGAGGAACTATTACAGCAACACCATACAAAAATAACAAATATAGAGACTTCTGTAAATGACATTGAAGGGAGACTCAAAGAGGAAGAATTCCAAAAAGAATTTCTGCTTAAACAGAATACATGGCTGCTTAACAAAATAGATGACTTAGAAAACAGAAAAAGAAGAAACCTAATAAGGATCTTTGGTCTGCCTGAAAACACTGAAGGAGAAGACATTATTTCATTTTTAAAAACCTGGATTTCTGAATTTTTAGACTTGAAAGAGGGACTTTCATTTGGAATTGAAAGGGTGCATAGAGCACTGAGGAAATCTGCTTCTAACTCAACAAATACTCCACCTAGATCCATAGTTATAACATTTCTTTCATTTCTGGACAAGGAACTAATATTAAAATATGCATGGAGAAAATCACCTTTAAAATACAATCAAAGCCTGATGAGGTTTGACAATGGTTATTCTTCCAGAATACTAGAACAAAGGAAAAAAGTCTGGCCAAAAAAAGTCCAGTAATTCTTCACAAACAAAGGTAGGTCAAGATGGGTTACTATTTACATTATATATAAGCCAAACAAAGCAACATATAACATAAATATAGAAGTTTCTGTTCCCCTACTTGAACTCAATAAATACTTATCTAGTTGATTTTTTATTGTTTCTACTTATAATAATTTATGTAATTAATTAATTTAACAAGATACCATTCATCAGAGGTCAGACTCAAGTGTAACAAATTAACATCATATATAATAGCAGTAACAGTAGAGTGTTTTGAAAAAAAATGCAGTCATGGAGACTAATGCCTTCTTCAGTTAAAGTATGATTTAGAAATGTCATGTATATCCTGGTTGAATAGTAGTAGCAAGCTCTTAGTACACATTTCACCATTATTCTGTCTACATATAGTTAATATAAATTATGGCAGGTATCACAGCTACAAGTGCTGTTTGATCAATCCTGATATGGTGTGCGTGTGGATGCAGCTGTGTCTGGCACCTAGTACAAATGTCATTATTATTCTGTCTAAACATAGTTAATATCAATTATGGCAGGTATCATAGCTTTGAGTGCTGTTTGATCAATCCTGATATGGTGTGCGTGGATGTAGCCGTGTCTGGCAGCTAGTACAAATGTCATTATTATTCTGTCTAAACATAGTTAATATCAATTATGGCAGGTATACCTTCGAGTGCTGTTTGATTAAGCCTGACATGGTGTGTGTGGATGCAACTGTGTCTGGCAGCTGTTGTATGTTGCCATTTTTGTCTCCGGGAAGCTGTGGGTTGTGGCTTGTGATCAAGGTTTACTGATGCTTGTGTATTAGGAAGATACATTTGGTGTTTTAACCTGGATCCAGGTGAAGGGGGTGTTTAAAACTGTGATTTGGGATATTTTGGCAGAGAAGAGTTTGTTTATACATCTGCTGAATGACAGGTGGGAAGGCTGGAAGAATGTGTTATCTCTTGTTGTGGCAGCTTGTTGGGAGGTTTTTTTTTTTTTTTTTTTTTTTTTTATCTGTTTGTTCTCTGTTCTTTTCCTGGCTGCTGCCTCACTGAAAGGGAGGGAATTTAGGCTTGAAGTTGCAGTGAAGTGAAGCATTGCTTCAGGTGCATCGCAAGCTTCTGGTATGCAGTACACAGACTCACTAACAGAAACAGATGCTCCCAGGTTGCTATGGTAATGGAGACAGAGTGACGATAGATGCTCCCAGGTTGTTATGGTAATGGAGACAGAGTGACGATAATGCTTAATGGCTCTGAAGAGCTTCTGAGATGATTCTCTGCAATGTTTTTGGTTTGCAAATATATATATATATATATATATATATATATATATATATATATATATATATATATAAAATAAAAGGGCTGTTTTAAACCACATGTACACATATTGATGGTCTCCCAACACTTTGTTTAGCTCATTAAGTTGATTCTTGATAAAAAATAAAAATAATAAGCACAATTTTATATTTAAAATGCATTTTGGTCCAAACACATTAAGGGCTTACATAAGAGTGGAAGTCTGAGTTATTGTGAAAGACTAAGAGCACGTGGTCTTGTGCAGAACCCTTTGCAGTGGTCTGGGAGTTGACTTACTCAGACGTGTTGGGCATATGGGGATAGCTGATTCTAGGGGTGTATGGGATTGCCAGGAAGTGTTAGAGAGTCATAAGATTTCCTTCGTGGAAATATCTGTGGTAATGGAAGGTGTGTTGAGTGGTTCACTGGCAGAGTGGCCACTGCATGGAACATGCTGGTAAAATGGAACAGGACAAATATTGGTTTAGATATTTTAAGAACAGCCTGGAAACACACCACATGAACTAGTGAATGGTATTTGGGCAAAACTGGATGGATATTTTTGCCCATGCTTGAAGTGCTGATATGTGTGTATGTAAGGATGGAAATATACTTGTAACAAATAAGAAACTATAAGGGTCTCATAATTTAAAGTCCATGGACTGTATAAACATGCTTGGAAATAGCTAATAATAAGAATAAGCATTACAGCTTGTGGTCTCTCAAATAACTAAGCAACAGCCAAAAAAAACACATAATAGTTATGTAATGTATGATTTTAGTAAATCTAGACATAAAATATATAATCATCATATAAGATGAAGCAGTCTGCTTAATTTAGATATTAAAGACAGGATTTAATAACATGAGCTTGTGTATAACAACACTAGTGTCTTAACTTGTCATTCATATATTAGATTAGATTAGAACTAAGCTAATGGCCCTTGCAGGCCATTTTAAACCTGGCCAGTTACCCCATGTGAGAATCAAACCCTGCACCTTGTGTTTGTAAGGTAAACACCTTAACCATCATGCCAAACTCAAGTAACATACACTACAATGAACATCAAGGGGAAGCATAATGATTTTTATATATAAGCAATTCATTTAACTTGAATTGTAGTTTTTGTAGCCCATCTTGACCATATATAATACTTAAGTGGTTACCAAGGTAACTAATGTTTATACATGACATCAAACTGACAGAGTTGTTCAAGGAAAACAATAAAAGCCTGAACTAGGAATGTCACAAAGTGTAACAATCACATTCTGAACAAATAGTATTAAATCAACAATAATCACTCAGTTTAACCTTTGCTGATTATGCAAAATAGAATGTTTCCATTTAAATCTAAAAACTTTCAGTATATGCCATAAAATGGCAATTTATGAATATGGAAAGGGAACTTGTAATCATTAATCACAATAAGTGAATTTGTTGTTTTTAACCTATAATTGCACTCATTTTATAATAAGAAAGGACAGATATGAAAATCCTTATGTGTTGGAATGGGGGAAGAGGGATGCACTGATCGTCAATGTTCACATAAAGCAAACTTGATGTTTTAAGTAAGTTAGCAACAAACAAAGTATTTACTTAAATGCTGGCAAACAATGAAATATAACTTCTGATATATCCACATTGTATTATAAACATTAAGTATAAATATTATTACCATCTATTTATATTAAGTAATAAGCTTTGAAAGACTTCATCAATAAGGGTGAATATGTTAAATAACTGGTGTGCTATAGTCTTTTACTGAGGTTTTATATATGATACATCCTACTTTACTATGACTGGATTGCTTGTCATCTATCTTTCATGTAACTATTAATTGTTTATACAATAAGTAGTCATTTATATTGTATTAGAATTCTGTCAATCTACAATAGTACTATATCTGTTCAAAATAATATAAATATTACTTATTCCTATTACAAATATTCTCCATATGGACAATTCAATTTATGGAGTTCAGATGTTTTGGATTGTCAAGGCATGAGTGATAATCTGATGAACTTAGGTTTATCCATCAGATTTTCATTCCATGGCTAGTGCGGATCTTAGTTTTGCTAACATTTATTAATTTAAATTTGTTATTTCACAAAAACATTTTTAGTATGCCTGAACAAAACATTACTTTATTGGCAAACACTCAAAAGTATAAAACTGATAATTTCCTTTAAAAGCTCAGACATACACTTTTTAGTTCTCAGAGGAAAATATTTAATAGTCACAATAAAACAAACAATACGTAGTCTAAATAACTTAAGATGGAGTTAACTTTACTATCTTTAAATACCAATGGCTTAAACAATCCTAGCAAGAGATCAAATCTACTGAAATATTTAAAATTGAACAAAGCACAAATTGCCTTCTTTCAAGAAACTTATTTCAAAACAAATGACAATTACAAATGGAATCCTAAGGAATATATGATATTGGCACAATCCACTTATAAGACAAAGACAAAAGGGGTAACAATTTTATGTAAAACAAACGTGATTAACCCAGAAATCATTTATAAGTATGAAGAAGGCCTTATGGCATTAGTAATAGTTAAATATAATAACAGAATATGGACCCTAGCCAATCTGTACTAGTTCCCAGGCATTGGAACAGGAACTATTAAAAACACTTGGATTTCATTTTCAATAATTACAAAAGCAACTTAATATTAGGAGGAGATTTTAGCTGTATGTTTGATATTTCTGAAACAAATAAAAGACCACTGTGTACATCTGCTGTATCAAAAGCTTTAAACAAGTGGGTAGAATCATTTCATCTTATAGATACTTTCAAATTTAAAGAAGATAAATCTTTGTTATTTTCCCATCAAGATCACAGATTTGGTACCCAAACTAGAATAGATAAAATATTTGTTGCCCGTGACTTATACTCTAAAATCATTAATTTCTCAATCACTCCCTGCCTCTTTTCAGACCACAATTCATTGATACTAAAACTTCAAAATGGGTACAAACCATTAATCTTTAACTCCAAAATTCCAGCATATATAACTAAAATTAAAGAGTTCACACCCTGGTTATTGTCTGAATTACAGTTCTTCTTAGATATTAATTACACCACAGAGATAAATAAAATAATGATATGGGACTCATTAAAAGCTTACATATATGGTAAAAACACTAACTTGGTAAAAAAAATCAGAGACTGGGATTCTGAATTATTAGATCTACAACCCAAACTTTGTCAGTAAAAGTTGAAAAAAAAATCAAAATCATTGGAGATGAAAAAGAAAGTAGAAGTATTAAACAATAAATACAACAAAATTCTAACACATAAAACTAGTTTAGCTTTAGAAAAACTAAAAAATAATACCTTGGCCACGTCTCCCAAATATCTACATAATTTATCCATAAGAGTCAAAATACAATCAAAAGCTAATAACATGAAAAGAAATGGAAAAATGTATCCGATATAGGTGACATTCTTGATACCTACAGAAATTACTATATGGAACATTTTCAAAAACAAAATATACATATCGATCAATTAATTCTAGAAGAAAAATGTTCTAATATAAAAAAAAATACCAGAAAAATTAAAACTAGATCTGCAAGTGCCCATATCATACAAAGAAATTATAGATACAATAAAAGAGGGTAAAAGTAATAAAGCTCCAGGTATAGATGGCATAATTATGGAAATATATAAACTTCTTTCTTCAAAGATACTATCCCTCTTCCATAAAGCTCTATTAGAAATTCAGTCACAACCTTTAATACCCCCCTCTTGGAGATGTTCCTTAATCACACCAATCCTAAAGGATCTAAATCATTATTAAATAATGACTATAAGATATTTATGACAATATTAACTAACAGAAGGAAAATACCACTATCCAAATCAATAAATAATGATCAAACTGGATTTATATATCATAGACACAGACATGACAATATTAAAAGGATAATTTCTCTTATAGATTATGTTAATAAAGAAAATAAAGAAACACTCATAATTGGCTTACATATAGAGAAAGCCTTTGATTCCCTAAATTGGGACTATTTATTCAAAATCCTAATGCTGTTTGAATTTCCTGCATCCTTTGTTCATCTCCTAAAGAATATATATATATATACAAATAATTTTAACGTATGTCAAGTTAGGTAATTTTACCTCTGAATCTATACATATAACAAAAGACAACAAGGATGTCCCATGTCACCAATTCTATTTGCTCTGGCTATTTGAATATTGGCAGATTCAATGCATAACACTATAAAAATCAAAGGAATAGATGTTTATGAACAATACAATTCTAAAGTAATGGTATTTGCTGATGACATATTACTAACATTATCTAATACAAAAGAGACATTAGAAGAATTAAATATATTAATTGACAAATTTCACATAACTTCAGGACTCCATTTCAATAAATAAAAAAAAGAACTGCAGACTAAGGGAGATCACATCATAGGGAAACAAGAATCTACCTTAAAATATCTCGGAATTGAGTTATGCAAGGATAATAATGAATTAGTCTCAAAAAACTACAATCATATCATCAATACAATTAAAGTCTCTGTGGAAAAATGGAACAAAATAATATTAACATTTGAAGATAGACTACAGTTAATAAAAATGGTTTTACTGCCCAAGATCCTATATATAGCCTTAGCAATACAACTGTTACCAGAAAAGAATATACTTAAATAAATTCATGCCTAATAACATTTTTATGGTTTCCCAAAAGAAACAGAACAGCTTTAATACATCGTATCAGGCCATGGAAACATGGAGGATTAAACTTTTCTGATATAGAAACATATATTTATAAACATCAATATCTAAAACAATCTCAGATTGGATAAGTCCAAATTACTCTGCAAATTGGAAAGAATTACTAACTGTAATATCAATAAATGAATTTGATTTACAAAAAAAATTTCAAATAGATGAAAACAATTTGCCATTGGGCATATGTATTAGTATGCAATATAAGATAACTAAACCCACTACAACTCGTATGATTAATTATTACATTGACTCATTTAGGAAAATTATTAATGCAAATATAGATTTAAAGATCTGGTTTGATCTTTTAACACCATTTAAAATCAGAAAGAACTTTCCACATAAGATAAATAGAGAAATGATTAATTCCTGGGAACCGAAAGGATTTGTTTGTTGGCTCCAATGTAGCAAAGAACTAAAAGTTTTAGATATGCAAGTAAAAAAACAACATACAAAATTCCATAACAGGACTGGGTAACCTTACAGAGTATTCTGTCATATTCACAAGATTTATGCAGAATAATTAACAATTCTTCATTTAAAGAAATACCTAAATTTATGAAATACATATATTAAATCATATGTAATGACTTTGACATGGGAAACAGTATTTCAAAATTTTACAAAATATTGATAAACTGTAAAACACCCAAAACCTCATATTGGAAATATCTAACAAAAGGACACTCAATACAGTTAACTGAAGATATTAAAACAAATATCTTATTATCGATAAAATACACATCCTTTACACAATACTGGAAAGTTTTTAATTGGAAATGCTTGCACAGAGCACTCTTAACCTCAAATAGAATCAGTAAAATTGGTTCTTCCATAAAAGGAATATGTTGGAGATGTAAGCAAGTACACAATGCAGATTGGAACCACATTTTCTTTGATTGTGTTAAAATTAAGCCATTTTGGAATGGTATTAATAACTTTCTACAAGCTTTATTTAATGAATCATTTTATTTAACTAAAGCTCTTATATTATTAAATGTGAACAAAGGTCCTCATTTGAATAGGTCAAACATGTATCTAGTATGGACTATACTTGCAATTTCAAGGAAGTATATAACAAGAAGATGGAATACAAACATAGTACCAACTTTGGAAGACTTCTGTAGCCTACTGAAGACCACAGCACTATTGGAAATTAAAATTAAAGAACTAAGAATTTATCCAAAGCCATTTATCAACAACCATTGGGGAAAAGTCTTATAATTGATTGACACTATGCAATAACTGATCAGACACTCTGATAATGGATTAGACATACTTATAAAGTAACTGTATACATTAAGATCTGTTACAGTGTGAGGCTAATGTAAATAGTGTACATAGTTATTTAAGATGTTATGTATAAATACTATGGAAGTCATTCAAATGTATTTGAAAAATAAAAACAAATTTTGAGAGGGAGTGAAGGAAGGCAGTGTAGGTTGCTGCACAACTAACAGAAAACCTTGCAGAAGGGAGAACTGCCAGGAAAATTTAGCCTAACAAGCAGCCTATGTACTTTAGCTTTGAAATTTAGCTTGCATGTGCACCTAGGAACCTAGGCAATATCAGTGCTTATCCACTGCCCTGGAGACTGAGGATCAGGTACCATCAGAAAAGAACAAAAGACAAGCTGCTGGATGCGTTGTCTGTAGCCAAACTGAAATGTATTCACATAAAACCACGAATAACAAAGCGCTTTTCGTTTGCTCAATAGTATAAACTTCTTCAGATGAATTGTTACTTCTCCACATCCACTTAAAAATAGGTAAAGTCATGTGACTCTTGTAATTTAATTACTTAATCAGTTAACTCATTAAAATCAAATCACATTACAAACAAAAAATTAATCTAAAAAATATATCTAAAAACTTCTTTTTCTACACGTAATAGTGTAAAGCAACCTTGATATAACAAACTTATGACAGTCATGTATAATATTTCTGAAAACAAAACATTATACTAAAAAGTTAATTTAAGCCCAGGTAGGTACAAGCATTAGTCTGCAATATCCGTAACAACTCCAGTTTCTCTAACAAAATGGTAATTGGACGACTTTTAAGATCTATATTTACTTGGTCAATACCTTTAAATTTAAAATAATGCTTTGAACATTGATTAATTTGTCTTGCCAGTGCGTTTTCCATCCTGTTCTTACTAATACAATACAGATGTTCATATATATGCTCCCTCAATTTATGTTCGGTTTTATCGATGTAAAAAGAGGGCCATAACTGCACTGGGCTAAATACACAAATAATTTAGAGTTACAATTATATTTTTATGTATGTGATATGTATTAGTTTGTATCTGAAATTTACTGCCTGTCTCAATATGATTGCAAAAATTGCACATTTCACATTTGAACATCTCTATGTTATATGTCAAGTTCACTAATGTTTTTTTAACATCATTTTTTAGATTAAACCCCCTCTTGAAAATAACTGTAGGGTGGTCACCTGTTTTATTGAGAATTTCTCTCTCTGTACTCATTAAATTCCAATTTTTCCTGATGATCTTTATTATTACCATAGCTTGTACACTGTATGTAGTGATAAAACTGATGTTATATATGGGGTCACTGTTACTGTTCATTTCAACATCCATATTGGTGTTGTTAGGGTTAAGTGATTGAAGTTCAACATAAGATATATCCAAACATTCTAATGGGTTTTTAATAGATTTTATTTTCAAAATTGGTTAGTAAATTCCTATGCTTCATTTATTTTGAACTTCTTTAATTAGTTCCAAGATAAGTCCCTTTGAGTAACTCCATTTTAGAAACACTGATTTCAAATTTTCACATTCATCATTAAACTCACTTTCTAAGGACGCCATTCTTGCTGCCCTTACCAACTGTCCTTTAATGACTGTTTTTTTTCTGTCGGTAAGGATGTGAGCTAGTAAAATGCAAGAATGTGTTTGGATATGTTATTGTCCGATGAATTTTCGCTGTGTAACTTGATAAAGTTCTAGCCTTTTTAAGATCTACATCTAGATATGTTATACAATCAGTGTCAACATTTTAAGTAAACTACACGAAATCTGTAGTCTTGTTCAAGTAATGAATGAGTATCTCTGCGGCCTCAAAATCCCCTTTCAAAATAATAAAATATAATAAAGTTTGGCTACAGACTACACATCCAACAGCTTGTCTTTTTTTTTTTTTTAGAAATTGTGAGCTTCTTGTGGCTCTAAATAGTTTTTATCATCAGAAAAAAAAAACATCTGTAGAAGACAGTTGGTCAAGTCCCTATACAATTAATAAAAAAAGTCTGAAGAAGTGCCTAGTTGCTGGGCATGAAAGTGCTAACCTTCTGTTTTTATTAAATGTTTGTGGATTTTATTGCTGTGTTTGTTCCAGTGGCTTTTGCTTTTGTTTATCTCTATAAAATTACTCTTCACTCACTATCAACCACAAAAGATGGAAGGTTCCAAAAGGCAAATACATCCTGGAAAGGGAGGGTAACCCCTGCAGTGTGATCTAAAGCACTAGATTTATATTAATATATTGAACCAACATACACTGATCACAAAAAAAACACTGCAACACAAGCCATCACACTTCTGTAAAATCACAAAAGCATCTAAACTACACAATTATCCCCTGCACCTCCACAAGTTTATATATATAACTCTGTAATCAAACAACAATAAGAAAAAGGGCTAACTCTCTTATCTACTATGTCAATATCTTAACAAATATCAACCTCACTGGCACCCTTTCTAAACATAAACCTGAAAACCAACAATAAAATATACACTACAAGCAAAGCCAGATTAAGTAGACACACCATGCTTATTTTCACAAACCCAATCTTACCCCTTGAAAAATTGTATAGTAAAAGCTCATTCATGAAATGCTGTACAATGAAACACATCCGAACTGACTTGAGGAAAGTCTCACTAAAGCAGCCAAGTAGGATGGGAAGAAGTAGAGGTCAGCCATGGATTTGGGAAACTTGGATGGACTAGCAGGAGAAAACAAAAAAATATTTTAAAACATTTCAGTTTATGTATAGGTTCATAGGTTGGTACTAGGCTATCGGCCCTAGGGCCTATACAAGCCTAGCCATAACAATTCCCTGGCTATTTCTTCCCACACTATTTACTTCCTGGACCCCTGTCTAGCAGGGGGACTGACATGATCCCCGGGGTGAATTTCCTTTCTCCCATCCAATCGTCAAGGTTCCTTTTGAAGAGGACCAAAGAGGCGCTCTGCTTGACATGTATGGGCAGTCTATTCCAGAGTCTGGGGAGTCTCTGGGTCAGGAATCTATCCCTCCAGCATGTTTTGTTTATTGTGATGACAAGGTTTAGATCGCAGGAGAGTGTGGCTCTTAAGTGTAGCATGTCCAACAGCTCTGGGTTTGACATGGCCTTGTATGTTAAGCAGAGATCGCCTCTGAGTAGACGATGTGCAACAGAGTATAGCTGGAGTATAGCAGCACTACTGTAAATCTACTGATAATACAAGGGTGTTATACTTCAGATGCAAGTGAATATTGACTGAACCTGTTAACACACACCATCCACTCCTTATTCTGCCTCAACTGTCACCTCATCTCTGAGCATTCACACAATACTACAATGTTATCGAGGTTTACAAGGAATACTGAGCATTCACACAATACTGCAATGTTATCGAGATTTATAAGGAATACTGAGCATTCACACAATACTGCAATGTTATCGAGATTTACAGGGAATACTGAGCATTCACACAATACTGCAATGGTATCAAGATTTACAATGAATACTGAGCATTCACACAGTACTGCAATGTTATCGAGATTTAATACTGCAATGTTATCGAGATTTACAACGATTACATCTTTTGCTTATATTCTGTACATTGGTTACAGGTTGTAAAATTATTGCTTCTTTTACAACTATTTGCCTTTCCAACTAAAATATAACCAATTATGAAGTTTCCTTATATGTGTTTCTGGTGTAAAACACATGCTTTACTGCGATATATGGACTGTGAATGTCCTTACACACATCATGATTTTAGTGCAGATATTAAAGTTATAAGACCCATTTCTCCCAATTTCCGCTAACAAACCAGGTGACTGACAGATATCAAAGCAGACATAATAATGATGATGTGAATTTTGTACCATTCATTGTTGCATGTGTCATATCTGAAAAGGGCCATCTTTTATCAGTGTACCAACATGGCTATTAAGTGGAACAAGGCAGATTTATTTTTATTTTTTTATTTATTTACATTTTGACTGGGTTAATCCCACTAGGTCAGTGTCCTGTTTTCAGGGATGTGAATGGATATTCATACTTACTATGGGAAATTTGGCTAGAGCACTGGGGAAAGTCCCCCACACTTTTGCCAACAGATGGCACTGGAGGGCTGTTGACCCAAGACAGCTGTATGGCAGAAGGCAGTGCAAGTAAGAAAGTGGCTGATAACAGCCAGATCATGTATGATACTACATCACAATGGTATTGTCATAAAAATGTAGTTGCTTCTGGTGGCCTGGAAGATCCACTGTTGACTTAGATGATTGCTTAAACTGAACTGGAAGATGGTTCATAAGTGACATTAGGTGGCATTATGTATACATGCATGGAGTCCAAGCAGCAAACATTGAAGACAATGGGTTTCAGAAAACTGTTTTAGTGGAAGGGTTCACAGTGATGATGTTGTTATGGATATGGAAGGACTGGGAACCAACATGCTGGAGGAGCCCTTTCATGGTGACATGGTGGAAAGATGTGCGAGTTGTCTGAGATTACAGGCTACAGTTCTGGCAGCTGGATTATAAACGGAGACTAAAACTGCTGTGTTGGCAACAGAGCAGTGATGACCAGTAGTCAAAATTAAGAATAAATCAGGTCTACCTCTAAAGAAGCACATTGTATGTACAACTAAATTGTCATAGGCAATGTGCAAGATATCAGATACTGGTAAGTGTTGCTGCTTAATGAAAAAAAAACCCCACAAAGGTTTTGTAAAATATTGGTGCCAACCACAACCACAAGAATGTTTCTTTTGTGGGCACTGTATTCCTCTTGTTTAGAACGGTCCTAAACAAAGCTGTGCCCAAAGTGGGGAGTATGAACCCACAATTAGAAATGATAAACTCTTATGCAGACAATGTGGGAAGTAGGGTCATGTTTAGTTTGTTTGTGGAATGTTATCATTTATGATAACAATGAAGTTGACAAGGTGGAAGGGAAAAGTGCTGTACTTGAAAATGATAGTACTGTAGTAATTTGGAAGGGGAAATTGTGCATATAACCAAAGTTATGTCAAATAAAATGCTTCTGTGCACAGCAGGGGTAATAATACTGCAGAAGTGCAAAAACAATATGCTTTCATAGAAGTAATATGGGAAAGGGAGTGGGAGAGTGACAATGCGGAAGGAGAAGGTGCTACTGGAAACAGAGATTTGTTTGCTTTCAGTGCCTGTCAACCATCAGACCCTCTTGTCAGTTTATGAATCTATTCCCTCACCATGAGGTGAGAGCAGAGGGAGAAGTTTCATCACCCAGGCAGCTATCAGATCAAGGGTGATTTAAACTTTTTCCCATTTTCTTCCTAGCCCTAACTATGTGCACTTGGTGATGTGTCAAGGAGGAGACATGCAGTTGAGTGACCATGGGGGCATCCTCTCATTTCGACAAGTGTAGTGGTCTCTGTGGTCTTCACCAGAGAGACTGTACTATCTTGTACGCTTCCGAGTTCATGGAACCCCCTCCCCACCCCACTCAAGAAAGGAAGGTGGGACACCCCTTCTTTCCTCCATCTTCCCTACTTTGATCCTCCTGTGCTAGGGCTACTAATTGATTCCTGTTCACATGAATTACAGTCAGGGCTGCACCCCCTATGCTACAGAGGAGGGCTACTACTGGAAATGGAGTTATAAAATTAAAAAAAAAGCTTTTGGATTTAAAGAAAAGTGCAAGAAAAGGGAAAATGCTAATTTTACTATAGTTCTCTGAATGAATGAAGAATGAAATCTGACTTTTATTGACAGATGAATGGAGTATAAAATAAAGGCTGACATTATTGGCTTGGAGTTTTGGGAATTTTTGTCTTAAGTGAGAAAATTAAGATTTTGGGTGTCACTCTGGATATTCGAGGTAGATTATTAAGCTGTGATGCAAAAACAGGAAACAGGATAATTTGTGTAATAGTGCATGCAGGTTTACTATCAAAATATTGCCATTACAAAGAAATTCCCATACGTAACATCAAAAGCAAAAGTAAAAATATACATCAGGACACAGGACACAATAGCAAATCTGCTGAATGAATTTCAGCAGATTCGACATTTTCACTGAACAGAGCATGTGATGTCCATATAGGAGCTCAGGTAAGTGAAACTCTTACACCTGACATCACGTTTTTGCAGGGGGGGCAAGTCCCCCTGTACCCCTCCTTGCTAACTATATATTCCAATTCTGAGATTGCACTACAGTGAGAAAAGGGATGAGTGCCACAAACCGCACTGTACCGCAGTCTCTGTGCAGTACTTTGAGTTCATATCAGCAAATGCACAGTAGCATTCGCTGATATGAACTTTCGAACATGGAATGCTCAGCAACATGGAAAATTGAACATCCGTCTTTCGATTTTTCACCTGCAGAGCATCTCCGTTCATTTTTTGATAGTAAACCGTGCATGCATATATTAGTAAAGGTAAAAGTATTTAAGGAATAATTGCTATCTCCTGTTGCAGCCGTATCCATTTTTACAATAACGTATAAGTTATGAAAATGTGTAGGTAAAATAAATAAGGATGTGAAATTATTTAGAGATATTCTGAAATATGTCATGATAACTGTTGGGATAAAAAGAACATTTACCTATAAGGAGGTAGTCTGGCCACTGAAATGGATTATGTATTACTAAGGGAAGGTTTAAAGGAGGTAAAAAGAGGGGAAGGACAGCAATATGTTTTACTCATAATTAGGCTATATGGATGAAGTAGGGAATGTCATTAAAGTGGGGAAAGGGGGAATTTGTATATAAAATATAAAGCGTCTGGCAAGATCACAATTCTAACACATCATATTATGATACATGGTCAAGCTTATGGGTGGTATATATAAAAAACATGCAAAAAGGTATATAATGGTATATATCCATGAGTGGGAGGTAAGGGAAGAGCCAGGAAACAGTCTTAAGGATGAAGAAAAAACAAGTGACAGGGAAGTAAAGAATGATATATGAAAAAATAGAATAAAATGAACCATATAGTGTGTAAGTAGAACACTATATACTGTATATAGATATATATATATATATATATATATATATATATATATATATATAGAGAGAGAGAGAGAGAGAGTTACACGATTGCTTGAACTAAAGCAGCACAAATACAAGTGAAAGCCACCCGTTACCTGTTTTTGCAAAGAAATGGTGCATCTCTAAATAAGTGTTTTTGCAGGGGTATACTGTTTTCCCTGCACCCCAACCCCCCATTTTTATATACAACAACCCTCAAGAATCACAACATTTGAGGAATATGAAAACTAAGAAAGTGCAAAGTCACCTTGGATATATATTTGTCTCACTCTAACAGGAGCAGATGAGTGCATTTTGAATTTATGTGCTACACAAAACACGTTTTATATACAATATGTGTGTGTGTGTGTGTGTGTGTGTGTGTGTAATATATATATATATATATATATATATATATATATATATGTATATATATATGTATGTATGTGTGTATATATATATATATATATATATATATATATATATATATATATGTTTGTATCAGCTAATTACGAATGATCTACAGAGAGTTAAAAAAAATATTGATCTAAAAAAATCCAAAACTCAAACCATCAGAGAACAGTTGGGGCAGATTCATAAAGGTTTACACCAGGTAACTTTTCTTAATTCAAGAATGGCCCTGCCACAATAGTTTTGCTGCCTATTCACTCAGAAAATTTGCACAAAAGTTTATGAATACTTCCAGTGCTTTTTGCATTGAGACATGCCTCCTACACCGCTTATGGAGAGCTGTGACCCCTGACCCCCTGCTAATTATATATACCAAATCTAAGACTGCACTACAGCAAAGAAAGGCAAATCGCCAGACCCTACTATACCCAAGTCTTGCACAAAGAGCAAAAACAGCAGAAAAGAACATTCTCTCATACTGATTACACCCATATATGAATACACACGCACACATACACAAAGACCTGCTGTCTAAAAGGGAAAAAGTATTTGAAAAACATTAAAGATGCTATAGTAAGCAGCTAAAAACTCAGATAATCATTTCTTTCCTTTTGTAACCTTTTTATTTTGTATATGTTATCCAGCTGTTAGTTAAATGTGATATGTTGTGCTGTTATGTTGATTTTGGTTTATTTAGTCAAGTTGTGCCACTGATGCAATTCATTCATTTCTCTCTCTCTTTTTTTTTTTTTGACTTACTACTGTCATCTCAGTCTTTTAGGTCCTTTTTCCCCAGATGCACTGGTTATGTTCACCTTGCATAACTCTTTGTGAGGTGGATCTCTCCCACAATCGTTTGGACGAACAGTGTAGACTTTTTTTGTTTTGCTAATTGAACTGGTTATCCTGACCATACAACTGACCATTTTCGTACATGACCTGCAGTCAATGCATCTGTTATAAATGCCCTCTTCATTCCTATCTCCTCTATTCCACTGGGTGATATTTGTGATACCAGGGTTGAAGCCAGGCTGAATGAAAACTCTTTTAAATGCTATATATTTTCTCATTCTTTTATAGGATATTTAGTTATTTGTTGATCAGATTATTTCTGCATATACTCTCTGCAATATAACCGAATGCTAACTTAATCTTTTGAGTGCACTTTCTTATTCTTCTGCATATTTAACCTACAACTGCACTGTTTGCCTTAAGGACTAAGAAACGTTCATTTATTCATTTTAAGGATATGTGGCTAGCCTTTTTATCATGTATGTTTTATTGCTATTTATTCTCTGAAAAGATGGTTATTTACCACTAAAGGTTAACAAACAGTGGTTTGCAACTCCGCTTGGCCACACTGCTTGTGCTTACTACGAGTGAAAATATTAATGTGTATAATTTCATATCTGGTTTAATCAAGATGAACAGGCAGCTGGAGATCCTGGCCATATCCAGGGTGGTGGAAGTATTGCATGCAAGGAAGAAAGTCGTTAAGAATTTCAGAATTCTGACAGCCTTCCATTGAAATTATGTGCACACAAGCAATCATGTGTGTGTGTAGTGTGTATGTGTGTGTGTGTGTGTGTGTGTGTGTGTGTGTGTGTGTGTGAAAAATAATAAATGTTGCTAAGAAGTACTGGAAGACACTGTAGTCCACCCAGAGAGTCATGAAAAAGGGGACAGGGTGCTAGGCCAAAAACCCAGTTCCCTAGGTGGCCTATATGCAGTATAATCTGGGGTGGATGTTGAAAGCTCATACCTAGGACAGCAGTGTATATTCCCTTCATGCTCCTGCAACCAAAAATAAAATAGAATTAGCTCTGCAGCATTACAGAAAGAAAGCAGAAATCCATATTACAAAAAAACATGATGTGTCTTCACCAAAGAACTCATTTTTATTGGAACTTTGTTTTAGTGCTTTTGTCTTAAAATAACAACCCTGGGATTCAATAAACTCTGTGTAGGCTTCTCGCAAATCCTACATGGAATTTACATTTGTGTGCAGTGGTGCGAGGCGATCAGCAGCATGCAATGCATATTCATGCCGCATACTGCATTTAAGCGAGGAAACTGTGTAAGTGAACACAGATAGGACTTCTGTTTAAATCAAAGCACTGACAGTCCTCAGTTTTGCACAGAATGCCACAATGATCACCAGAGCTTCACCGATTGCTCTCAATCTCTTAGTGCAAGACATCTGGACAAAGGCCAACATAATGGGGGCAGAATGACCCAGAAATA